>NW_025721243.1:0-223003 GCF_922984935.1 Meles meles | reverse complement strand
AGAATTGGCCGGCGTTGGGCAGCCCTGGTCAGCGCCCAGGGCCGCGTGGAGCAGGGCCCTTTCTCGCTCGGGGCATGGCGCGGCCACCCGGAAAACGAGCCGCGACGTTGGGGCGCGGCCGGCGGCCCCGGCGCCGGGGAGTTTTCCCCGAGCAGAGTGGATGGAGGCGCCGTGGCCGGGCGTCCGCCTCCGCCGTGGCGGGCGGCCGGGGCGCCCGTGGAGGGGGCTGGCCTCTGTGGGGGAACGGAGTGATCTCTCACTCCACGGCTGGGACGAAGCAGCGAAAGGTGCCGTGGTCGCCGGGACGGTCGGGGGGACTCGTGGCGCGGGACTCAGGGTTCCCATGCGGAGGCCCCCAGGCTCAGGCCCCTGGCAACGGAAGGCTGAGCAAGCAGGCCCGGGCCCGGGCCCGGGTTTCGGGGCTGGCCCGGCCCAGCGGCCGGCGCCAGGGAGGGGACCCCGGAGGCTGAGGAGCGGGAGTCGTCGGCCTCCCCGGGGCCCGCCTCCCAGAGCTCCTCCTGGCGGTGCCGGAACGCGCCGACACGCGATCCCGGACAGGGCCCCGGGGGGGCGGCCCTGCGGCCCTCTGGTGCCCGAAGTGTGTTCGCCGGGCGTTTTCCGGCCAATTCTCACGAGCGTTCTGCCCAAATCGGGATCGATTTGGGCAGAACGCTCGTGAGAATTGGCCGGCGTTGGGCAGCCCTGGTCAGCGCCCAGGGCCGCGTGGAGCAGGGCCCTTTCTCGCTCGGGGCATGGCGCGGCCACCCGGAAAACGAGCCGCGACGATGGGGCGCGGCCGGCGGCCCCGGCGCCGGGGAGTTTTCCCCGAGCAGAGTGGATGGAGGCGCCGTGGCCGGGCGTCCGCTCCGCCGTGGCGGGCGGCCGGGCGCCCGTGGAGGGGGCTGGCCTCTGTGGGGGAACGGAGTGATCTCTCACTCCACGGCTGGGACGAAGCCGCGAAAGGTGCCGTGGTCGCCGGGACGGTCGGGGGGACTCGTGGCGCGGGACTCAGGGTTCCCCATGCGGAGGCCCCCAGGCTCAGGCCCCTGGCAACGGAAGGCTGAGCAAGCAGGCCCGGGCCCGGGCCCGGCTTTCGGGGCTGGCCCGGCCCCAGCGGCCGGCGCCAGGGAGGGGACCCCCGGAGGCTGAGGAGCGGGAGGCGTCGGCCTCCCCGGGGCCCGCCTCCCGGAGCTCCTCCTGGCGGTGCCGGAACGCGACGACACGCGATCCCGGACAGGGCCCCGGGGGGGCGGCCCTGCGGCCCTCTGGTGCCCGAAGTGTGTTCGCCGGGCGTTTTCCGGCCAATTCTCACGAGCGTTCTGCCCAAATCGGGATCGATTTGGGCAGAACGCTCGTGAGAATTGGCCGGCGTTGGGCAGCCCTGGTCAGCGCCCAGGGCCGCGTGGAGCAGGGCCCTTTCTCGCTCGGGGCATGGCGCGGCCACCCGGAAAAACGAGCCGCGACGATGGGGCGCGGCCGGCGGCCCCGGCGCCGGGGAGTTTTCCCCGAGCAGAGTGGATGGAGGCGCCGTGGCCGGGCGTCCGCCTCCGCCGTGGCGGGCGGCCGGGGCGCCCGTGGAGGGGGCTGGCCTCTGTGGGGGAACGGAGTGATCTCTCACTCCACGGCTGGGACGAAGCCGCGAAAGGTGCCGTGGTCGCCGGGACGGTCGGGGGGACTCGTGGCGCGGGACTCAGGGTTCCCCATGCGGAGGCCCCCAGGCTCAGGCCCCTGGCAACGGAAGGCTGAGCAAGCAGGACCGGGCCCGGACCCGGCTTTCGGGGCTGGCCCGGCCCCAGCGGCCGGCGCCAGGGAGGGGACCCCCGGAGGCTGAGGAGCGGGAGGCGTCGGCCTCCCCGGGGCCCGCCTCCCGGAGCTCCTCCTGGCGGTGCCGGAACGCGACAACACGCGATCCCGGACAGGGCCCCGGGGGGGCGGCCCTGCGGCCCTCAGGTGCCCGAAGTGTGTTCGCCGGGCGTTTTCCGGCCAATTCTCACGAGCGTTCTGCCCAAATCGGGATCGATTTGGGCAGAACGCTCGTGAGAATTGGCCGGCGTTGGGCAGCCCTGGTCAGCGCCCAGGGCCGCGTGGAGCAGGGCCCTTTCTCGCTCGGGGCATGGCGCGGCCACCCGGAAAACGAGCCGCGACGATGGGGCGCGGCCGGCGGCCCCGGCGCCGGGGAGTTTTCCCCGAGCAGAGTGGATGGAGGCGCCGTGGCCGGGCGTCCGCCTCCGCCGTGGCGGGCGGCCGGGGCGCCCGTGGAGGGGGCTGGCCTCTGTGGGGGAACGGAGTGATCTCTCACTCCACGGCTGGGACGAAGCCGCGAAAGGTGCCGTGGTCGCCGGGACGGTCGGGGGGACTCGTGGCGCGGGACTCAGGGTTCCCCATGCGGAGGCCCCCAGGCTCAGGCCCCTGGCAACGGAAGGCTGAGCAAGCAGGCCCGGGCCCGGGCCCGGCTTTCGGGGCTGGCCCGGCCCCAGCGGCCGGCGCCAGGGAGGGGACCCCCGGAGACTGAGGAGCGGGAGGCGTCGGCCTCCCCGGGTCACGCCTCCCGGAGCTCCTCCTGGCGGTGCCGGAACGCGACGACACGCGATCCCGGACAGGGCCCCGGGGGGGCGGCCCTGCGGCCCTGTGGTGCCCGAAGTGTGTTCGCCGGGCGTTTTCCGGCCAATTCTCACGAGCGTTCTGCCCAAATCGGGATCGATTTGGGCAGAACGCTCGTGAGAATTGGCCGGCGTTGGGCAGCCCTGGTCAGCGCCCAGGGCCGCGTGGAGCAGGGCCCTTTCTCGCTCGGGGCATGGCGCGGCCACCCGGAAAACGAGCCGCGACGATGGGGCGCGGCCGGCGGCCCCGGCGCCGGGGAGTTTTTCCCCGAGCAGAGTGGATGGAGGCGCCGTGGCCGGGCGTCCGCCTCCGCCGTGGCGGGCGGCCGGGGCGCCCGTGGAGGGGGCTGGCCTCTGTGGGGGAACGGAGTGATCTCTCACTCCACGGCTGGGACGAAGCCGCGAAAGGTGCCGTGGTCGCCGGGACGGTCGGGGGACTCGTGGCGCGGGACTCAGGGTTCCCCATGCGGAGGCCCCCAGGCTCAGGCCCCTGGCAACGGAAGGCTGAGCAAGCAGGCCCGGGCCCGGGCCAGGCTTTCGGGGCTGGCCCGGCCCCAGCGGCCGGCGCCAGGGAGGGGACCCCCGGAGGCTGAGGAGCGGGAGGCGTCGGCGTCCCCGGGGCCCGCATCCCGGAGCTCCTCCTGGCGGTGCCGGAACGCGCCGACACACGATCCCGGACAGGGCCCCGGGGGGGGCGGCCCTGCGGCCCTGTGGTGCCCGAAGTGTGTTCGCCGGGCGTTTTTCCGGCCAATTCTCACGAGCGTTCTGCCCAAATCGGGATCGATTTGGGCAGAACGCTCGTGAGAATTGGCCGGCGTTGGGCAGCCCTGGTCAGCGCCCAGGGCCGCGTGGAGCAGGGCCCTTTCTCGCTCGGGGCATGGCGCGGCCACCCGGAAAACGAGCCGCGATGATGGGGCGTGGCCGGCGGCCCCAGCGCCGGGGAGTTTTCCCGAGCAGAGTGGATGGAGGCGCCGTGGCCGGGCGTCCGCCTCCGCCGTGGCGGGCGGCCGGGGCGCCCGTGGAGGGGGCTGGCCTCTGTGGGGGAACGGAGTGATCTCTCACTCCACGGCTGGGACGAAGCCGCGAAAGTGCCGTGGTCGCCGGGACGGTCGGGGGACTCGTGGCGCGGGACTCAGGGTTCCCCATGCGGAGGCCCCCAGGCTCAGGCCCCTGGCAACGGAAGGCTGAGCAAGCAGGCCCGGGCCCGGGCCCGGCTTTCGGGGCTGGCCCGGCCCCAGCGGCCGGCGCCAGGGAGGGGACCCCCGGAGACTGAAGAGCGGGAGGCGTCGGCCTCCCCGGGGCCCGCCTCCCGGAGCTCCTCCTGGCGGTGCCGGAACGCGACGACACGCGATCCCGGACAGGGCCCCGGGGGGGCGGCCCTGCGGCCCTGTGGTGCCCGAAGTGTGTTCGCCGGGCGTTTTCCCGGCCAATTCTCACGAGCGTTCTGCCCAAATCGGGATCGATTTGGGCAGAACGCTCGTGAGAATTGGCCGGCGTTGGGCAGCCCTGGTCAGCGCCCAGGGCCGCGTGGAGCAGGGCCCTTTCTCGCTCGGGGCATGGCGCGGCCACCCGGAAAACGAGCCGCGACGATGGGGCGCGGCCGGCGTCCCCGGCGCCGGGGAGTTTTCCCCGAGCAGAGTGGATGGAGGCGCCGTGGCCGGGCGTCCGCCTCCGCCGTGGCGGGCGGCCGGGGCGCCCGTGGAGGGGGCTGGCCTCTGTGGGGAAACGGAGTGATCTCTCACTCCACGGCTGGGACGAAGCCGCGAAAGGTGCCGTGGTCGCCGGGACGGTCGGGGGGACTCGTGGCGCGGGGACTCAGGGTTCCCCATGCGGAGGCCCCCCAGGCTCAGGCCCCTGGCAACGGAAGGCTGAGCAAGCAGGCCCGGCCCGGGCCCGGCTTTCGGGGCTGGCCCGGCCCCAGCGGCCGGCGCCAGGGAGGGGACCCCCGGAGGCTGAGGAGCGGGGAGGCGTCGGCCTCCCCGGGGCCCGCCTCCCGGAGCTCCTCCTGGCGGTGCCGGAACGCGACGACACGCGATCCCGGACAGGGCCCCGGGGGGGCGGCCCTGCGGCCCTCTGGTGCCCGAAGTTTGTTCGCCGGGCGTTTTTCCGGCCAATTCTCACGAGCGTTCTGCCCAAATCGGGATCGATTTGGGCAGAACGCTCGTGAGAATTGGCCGGCGTTGGGCAGCCCTGGTCAGCGCCCAGGGCCGCGTGGAGCAGGGCCCTTTCTCGCTCGGGGCATGGCGCGGCCACCCGGAAAACGAGCCGCGACGATGGGGCGCGGCCGGCGTCCCCGGCGCCGGGGAGTTTTCCCCGAGCAGAGTGGATGGAGGCGCCGTGGCCGGGCGTCCGCCTCCGCCGTGGCGGGCGGCCGGGGCGCCCGTGGAGGGGGCTGGCCTCTGTGGGGGAACGGAGTGATCTCTCACTCCACGGCTGGGACGAAGCCGCGAAAGGTGCCGTGGTCGCCGGGACGGTCGGGGGGACTCGTGGCGCGGGACTCAGGGTTCCCCATGCGGAGGCCCCCAGGCTCAGGCCCCTGGCAACGGAAGGCTGAGCAAGCAGGCCCGGGCCCGGGCCCGGCTTTCGGGGCTGGCCCGGCCCCAGCGGCCGGCGCCAGGGAGGGGAACCCCGGAGGCTGAGGAGCGGGAGGCGTCGGCCTCCCCGGGGCCCGCCTCCCGGAGCTCCTCCTGGCGGTGCCGGAACGCGCCGACACGCGATCCCGGACAGGGCCCCGGGGGGGCGGCCCTGCGGCCCTCTGGTGCCCGAAGTGTGTTCGCCGGGCGTTTTCCGGCCAATTCTCACGAGCGTTCTGCCCAAATCGGGATCGATTTGGGCAGAACGCTCGTGAGAATTGGCCGGCGTTGGGCAGCCCTGGTCAGCGCCCAGGGCCGCGTGGAGCAGGGCCCTTTCTCGCTCGGGGCATGGCGCGGCCACCCGGAAAACGAGCCGCGACGTTGGGGCGCGGCCGGCGGCCCCGGCGCCGGGGAGTTTTCCCCGAGCAGAGTGGATGGAGGCGCCGTGGCCGGGCGTCCGCCTCCGCCGTGGCGGGCGGCCGGGGCGCCCGTGGAGGGGGCTGGCCTCTGTGGGGGAACGGAGTGATCTCTCACTCCACGGCTGGGACGAAGCAGCGAAAGGTGCCGTGGTCGCCGGGACGGTCGGGGGGACTCGTGGCGCGGGACTCAGGGTTCCCCATGCGGAGGCCCCCAGGCTCAGGCCCCTGGCAACGGAAGGCTGAGCAAGCAGGCCCGGGCCCGGGCCCGGGTTTCGGGGCTGGCCCGGCCCCAGCGGCCGGCGCCAGGGAGGGGACCCCGGAGGCTGAGGAGCGGGAGTCGTCGGCCTCCCCGGGGCCCGCCTCCCAGAGCTCCTCCTGGCGGTGCCGGAACGCGCCGACACGCGATCCCGGACAGGGCCCCGGGGGGGCGGCCCTGCGGCCCTCTGGTGCCCGAAGTGTGTTCGCCGGGCGTTTTCCGGCCAATTCTCACGAGCGTTCTGCCCAAATCGGGATCGATTTGGGCAGAACGCTCGTGAGAATTGGCCGGCGTTGGGCAGCCCTGGTCAGCGCCCAGGGCCGCGTGGAGCAGGGCCCTTTCTCGCTCGGGGCATGGCGCGGCCACCCGGAAAACGAGCCGCGACGATGGGGCGCGGCCGGCGGCCCCGGCGCCGGGGAGTTTTCCCCGAGCAGAGTGGATGGAGGCGCCGTGGCCGGGCGTCCGCCTCCGCCGTGGCGGGCGGCCGGGGCGCCCGTGGAGGGGGCTGGCCTCTGTGGGGGAACGGAGTGATCTCTCACTCCACGGCTGGGACGAAGCCGCGAAAGGTGCCGTGGTCGCCGGGACGGTCGGGGGGACTCGTGGCGCGGGACTCAGGGTTCCCCATGCGGAGGCCCCCAGGCTCAGGCCCCTGGCAACGGAAGGCTGAGCAAGCAGGCCCGGGCCCGGGCCCGGCTTTCGGGGCTGGCCCGGCCCCAGCGGCCGGCGCCAGGGAGGGGACCCCCGGAGGCTGAGGAGCGGGAGGCGTCGGCCTCCCCGGGGCCCGCCTCCCGGAGCTCCTCCTGGCGGTGCCGGAACGCGACGACACGCGATCCCGGACAGGGCCCCGGGGGGGCGGCCCTGCGGCCCTCTGGTGCCCGAAGTGTGTTCGCCGGGCGTTTTCCGGCCAATTCTCACGAGCGTTCTGCCCAAATCGGGATCGATTTGGGCAGAACGCTCGTGAGAATTGGCCGGCGTTGGGCAGCCCTGGTCAGCGCCCAGGGCCGCGTGGAGCAGGGCCCTTTCTCGCTCGGGGCATGGCGCGGCCACCCGGAAAACGAGCCGCGACGTTGGGGCGCGGCCGGCGGCCCCGGCGCCGGGGAGTTTTCCCCGAGCAGAGTGGATGGAGGCGCCGTGGCCGGGCGTCCGCCTCCGCCGTGGCGGGCGGCCGGGGCGCCCGTGGAGGGGGCTGGCCTCTGTGGGGGAACGGAGTGATCTCTCACTCCACGGCTGGGACGAAGCCGCGAAAGGTGCCGTGGTCGCCGGGACGGTCGGGGGGACTCGTGGCGCGGGACTCAGGGTTCCCCATGCGGAGGCCCCCAGGCTCAGGCCCCTGGCAACGGAAGGCTGAGCAAGCAGGCCCGGGCCCGGGCCCGGGTTTCGGGGCTGGCCCGGCCCCAGCGGCCGGCGCCAGGGAGGGGACCCCCGGAGGCTGAGGAGCGGGAGGAGTCGGCCTCCCCGGGGCCCGCATCCCGGAGCTCCTCCTGGCGGTGCCGGAACGCGCCGACACGCGATCCCGGACAGGGCCCCGGGGGGGCGGCCCTGCGGCCCTGTGGTGCCCGAACTGTGTTCGCCGGACGTTTTCCGGCCAATTCTCACGAGCGTTCTGCCCAAATCGGGATCGATTTGGGCAGAACGCTCGTGAGAATTGGCCGGCGTTGGGCAGCCCTGGTCAGCGCCCAGGGCCGCGTGGAGCAGGGCCCTTTCTCGCTCGGGGCATGGCGCGGCCACCCGGAAAACGAGCCGCGACGATGGGGCGCGGCCGGCGGCCCCGGCGCCGGGGAGTTTTCCCCGAGCAGAGTGGATGGAGGCGCCGTGGCCGGGCGTCCGCCTCCGCCGTGGCGGGCGGCCGGGGCGCCCGTGGAGGGGTCTGGCCTCTGTGGGGGAACGGAGTGATCTCTCACTCCACGGCTGGGACGAAGCCGCGAAAGGTGCCGTGGTCGCCGGGACGGTCGGGGGGACTCGTGGCGCGGGACTCAGGGTTCCCCATGCGGAGGCCCCCAGGCTCAGGCCCCTGGCAACGGAAGGCTGAGCAAGCAGGCCCGGGCCCGGGCCCGGGTTTCGGGGCTGGCCCGGCCCCAGCGGCCGGCGCCAGGGAGGGGACCCCCGGAGGCTGAGGAGCGGGAGGAGTCGGCCTCCCCGGGGCCCGCCTCCCGGAGCTCCTCCTGGCGGTGCCGGAACGCGCCGACACGCGATCCCAGACAGGGCCCCGGGGGGGCGGCCCTGCGGCCCTGTGGTGCCCGAACTGTGTTCGCCGGACGTTTTCCGGCCAATTCTCACGAGCGTTCTGCCCAAATCGGGATCGATTTGGGCAGAACGCTCGTGAGAATTGGCCGGCGTTGGGCAGCCCTGGTCAGCGCCCAGGGCCGCGTGGAGCAGGGCCCTTTCTCGCTCGGGGCATGGCGCGGCCACCCGGAAAACGAGCCGCGACGATGGGGCGCGGCCGGCGGCCCCGGCGCCGGGGAGTTTTCCCCGAGCAGAGTGGATGGAGGCGCCGTGGCCGGGCGTCCGCCTCCGCCGTGGCGGGCGGCCGGGGCGCCCGTGGAGGGGGCTGGCCTCTGTGGGGGAACGGAGTGATCTCTCACTCCACGGCTGGGACGAAGCCGCGAAAGGTGCCGTGGTCGCCGGGACGGTCGGGGGGACTCGTGGCGCGGGACTCAGGGTTCCCCATGCGGAGGCCCCCAGGCTCAGGCCCCTGGCAACGGAAGGCTGAGCAAGCAGGCCCGGGCCCGGGCCCGGGTTTCGGGGCTGGCCCGGCCCCAGCGGCCGGCGCCAGGGAGGGGACCCCCGGAGGCTGAGGAGCGGGAGTCGTCGGCCTCCCCGGGGCCCGCCTCCCGGAGCTCCTCCTGGCGGTGCCGGAACGCGCCGACACGCGATCCCGGACAGGGCCCCGGGGGGGCGGCCCTGCGGCCCTGTGGTGCCCGAACTGTGTTCGCCGGGCGTTTTCCGGCCAATTCTCACGAGCGTTCTGCCCAAATCGGGATCGATTTGGGCAGAACGCTCGTGAGAATTGGCCGGCGTTGGGCAGCCCTGGTCAGCGCCCAGGGCCGCGTGGAGCAGGGCCCTTTCTCGCTCGGGGCATGGCGCGGCCACCCGGAAAACGAGCCGCGACGATGGGGCGCGGCCGGCGGCCCCGGCGCCGGGGAGTTTTCCCCGAGCAGAGTGGATGGAGGCGCCGTGGCCGGGCGTCCGCCTCCGCCGTGGCGGGCGGCCGGGGCGCCCGTGGAGGGGGCTGGCCTCTGTGGGGGAACGGAGTGATCTCTCACTCCACGGCTGGGACGAAGCCGCGAAAGGTGCCGTGGTCGCCGGGACGGTCGGGGGGACTCGTGGCGCGGGACTCAGGGTTCCCCATGCGGAGGCCCCCAGGCTCAGGCCCCTGGCAACGGAAGGCTGAGCAAGCAGGCCCGGGCCCGGGCCCGGGTTTCGGGGCTGGCCCGGCCCCAGCGGCCGGCGCCAGGGAGGGGACCCCCGGAGGCTGAGGAGCGGGAGTCTTCGGCCTCCCCGGGGCCCGCCTCCCGGAGCTCCTCCTGGCGGTGCCGGAACGCGCCGACACGCGATCCCAGACAGGGCCCCGGGGGGGGCGGCCCTGCGGCCCTCTGGTGCCCGAAGTGTGTTCGCCGGGCGTTTTCCGGCCAATTCTCACGAGCGTTCTGCCCAAATCGGGATCGATTTGGGCAGAACGCTCGTGAGAATTGGCCGGCGTTGGGCAGCCCTGGTCAGCGCCCAGGGCCGCGTGGAGCAGGGCCCTTTCTCGCTCGGGGCATGGCGCGGCCACCCGGAAAACGAGCCGCGACGATGGGGCGCGGCCGGCGGCCCCGGCGCCGGGGAGTTTTCCCCGAGCAGAGTGGATGGAGGCGCCGTGGCCGGGCGTCCGCCTCCGCCGTGGCGGGCGGCCGGGGCGCCCGTGGAGGGGGCTGGCCTCTGTGGGGGAACGGAGTGATCTCTCACTCCACGGCTGGGACGAAGCCGCGAAAGGTGCCGTGGTCGCCGGGACGGTCGGGGGGACTCGTGGCGCGGGACTCAGGGTTCCCCATGCGGAGGCCCCCAGGCTCAGGCCCCTGGCAACGGAAGGCTGAGCAAGCAGGCCCGGGCCCGGGCCCGGGTTTCGGGGCTGGCCCGGCCCCAGCGGCCGGCGCCAGGGAGGGGACCCCCGGAGGCTGAGGAGCGGGAGTCGTCGGCCTCACCGGGGCCCGCCTCCCGGAGCTCCTCCTGGCGGTGCCGGAACGCGCCGACACGCGATCCCGGACAGGGCCCCGGGGGGGCGGCCCTGCGGCCCTGTGGTGCCCGAAGTGTGTTCGCCGGGCGTTTTCCGGCCAATTCTCACGAGCGTTCTGCCCAAATCGGGATCGATTTGGGCAGAACGCTCGTGAGAATTGGCCGGCGTTGGGCAGCCCTGGTCAGCGCCCAGGGCCGCGTGGAGCAGGGCCCTTTCTCGCTCGGGGCATGGCGCGGCCACCCGGAAAACGAGCCGCGACGTTGGGGCGCGGCCGGCGGCCCCGGCGCCGGGGAGTTTTCCCCGAGCAGAGTGGATGGAAGCGCCGTGGCCGGGCGTCCGCCTCCGCTGTGGCGGGCGGCCGGGGCGCCCGTGGAGGGGGCTGGCCTCTGTGGGGGAACGGAGTGATCTCTCACTCCACGGCTGGGACGAAGCCGCGAAAGGTGCCGTTGTCGCCGGGACGGTCGGGGGGACTCCTGGCGCGGGACTCAGGGTTCCCCGTGCGGAGGCCCCCAGGCTCAGGCCCCTGGCAACGGAAGGCTGAGCAAGCAGGCCCGGGCCCGGGCCCGCTTTCGGGGCCGGCCCGGCCCCAGCTCCGGCGCCAGGGAGGGGACCCCCGGAGGCTGAGGAGCGGGAGGCGTCGGCCTCCCCAGGGCCCGCCTCCCGGAGCTCCTCCTGGCGGTGCCGGAACGCGACGACCGGCGAGCCCGGACAGGGCCCCGGGGGGGCGTCCCTGCGCCCCTGTGGTGCCCGAAGTGTGTTCGCCGGGCGTTTTCCGGCCAATTCTCACGAGCGTTCTGCCCAAATCGGGATTGATTTGGGCAGAACGCTCGTGAGAATTGGCCGGCATTGGACAGCCCTGGTCAGCGCCCAGTTCCGCGTGGAGCAGGGCCCTTTCTCGCTCGGGGTATGTCGCGGCCACCCGGAAAACGAGCCGCGACGATGGGGCGCGGCCGGCGGCCCCGGCGCCGGGGAGTTTTCGCCGAGCAGAGTGGATGGAGGCGCCGTGGCCGGGCGCCCGCCTCCGCCGTGTCGGGCGGCCGGGGCGCCCGTGGAGGGGGCTGGCCTCTGTGCGGGAACGGACTGATCTCTCACTCCACGGCTGGTACGAAGCCGTGAAATGTGCCGTTGTCATCGCGGCGGTCGTGGGGACTCGTGGCGCGGGACTCAGGGTTCCCCGTGCGGAGGCCCCCAGCCTCAGGCCCCTGGCAACGGACGGCTGAGCAAGCAGGCCCGGGCCCGGGCCCGGCTTTCGGGGCTGGCCCGGCCCCAGCTGCCTGCGTCAGGGTGGGGACCCCGGAGGCTGAGGAGCGGGAGGCGTCGGCCTCCCCGGGGCCCGCCTCCCGGAGCTCCACCTGGCGGTGACAGAATGCGAGGGCACGCAATCCCAGACAGGGCCCCGGGGGGGGGGGCCGCCCTGCGGCCCTGTGGTGCCCGAAGTGTGTTAGCCGGGCGTTTTCCGGCCAATTCTCACGAGCGTTCTCCCCAAATCGGGATCGATTTGGGCAGAACGCTCGTGAGAATTGGCCGGCGTTGGGCAGCCCTAGTGAGCGCCCAGTTCCGCGTGGAGCAGGGCCCTTTCTCGCTCGGGGCATGTCGCGGCCACCCGGAAAACGAACCGTGACGTTGGGGCTCGGCCAGCGTCCCCGGCGCCAGGGAGTTTTCCCCGAGCAGAGTTGATGGAGGCGCCGTGGACGGGCGTCCGCCTCTGCCGTTTGGGCGGCCGGGGCGCCCGTGGGGGGGACTGGCCTCGTGGGGGAACGGATTGATCTCTCAATCCAAGGCTGGGAAGAAGCCGAAAAAGATGCCGTTGTCGCCGGGACGGTCGGGGGACTCGTGGCGCGGGTCGCAGCGTTCCCCATGGGGAGGCCCCCAGGCTTAGGCCCCTGGCAACGGAAGGCTGAGCAACCAGGCCCGGGCCCAGCCCGTGTTTTGGAGCTGGCCCGGCCCCAGGTGCCGGCGCCGGGGAGGGGACCCCCGGAGGCTGAGGAGCGGGAGGCGTCGGCCTCCACGGGGCCCGCCTCCCGGAACTCCTCCTGGCGGTGCCGGAACGAGACAACACGCCATCCCGGACAGGGCCCCGGGGGGGCGGCCCTGCAGCCCTGTGGTGCCAGAAGTGTGTTCGCCGGGCGTTTTCCTTCCAATTCTCACGAGCGTTCGGCCCAAATCGGCATCGATTTGGGCAGAAGGCTCGTAAGAATTGGCCGGCGTTGGGCAGCCCTGGTCAGCGCCCAGTTCCGCGTGGAGCAGGGCCCTTTCTCGCTCGGGGCATGTCGCGGCCACCCGGAAAACGAGCCGCGACGATGGGGCGCAGCCGGCGGCCCCGGCGCCGGGGAGTTTTCCCCGAGCAGGGTGGATGGAGGCGCCGTGGCCCGGCGTCCGCCTCCGCCGTGGTGGGCGGCCGGGGCGCCCGTGGAGGGGGCTGGCCTCTGTGGGTGAACGGAGTGATCTCTCACTCCACGGCTGGGACGAAGCCGCGAAAGGTGCCGTTGTCGCCGGGACGGTCGGGGGGACTCGTGGCGCGGGACTCAGGTTTCCCCATGCGGAGGCCCCCAGGCTCAGGCCCCTGGCAACGGAAGGCTGAGCAAGCAGGCCAGGGCCCGGGCCCGGCTTTCGGGGCTGGCCCGGCCCCGGCGGTCGGCCCAGGGAGGGGACCCCCGGAGGCTGAGGAGCGGGAGGGGTCGGCCTCACCGGGGCCCGCCTCCCGGAGCTCCTCCTGGCGGTGCCGGAACGCGACGAACCGCGACCCCGGACAGGGCCCCGGGGGGGCGTCCCTGCGCCCCTGTGGTTCCCGAAGTGTGTTCGCCGGGCGTTTTCCGGCCAATTCTCACGAGCGTTCTACCCAAATCGGGATCGATTTCGGCAGAACGCTCGTGAGAATTGGACGGCGTTGGGCAGCCCTGGTCAGCGCCCAGTGCCGCGTGTAGCAGGGCCCTTTCTCGCTCGGGGCATGTCGCGGCCACCCGGAAAACGAGCCGCGACGATGGGGCGCGGCCGGCGGCCCCGGCGCCGGGGAGTTTTCCCCGAGCAGTGTGGATGGAGGCGCCGTGGCCGGTCGTCCGCCTCCGCCGTGGTGGGCGGCTGGGACGCCCGTGGAGGGGGCTGGCCTCTGTGGGGGAACGGAGTGATCTCTCACTCCACGGCTGGGACGAAGCCGAGAAAGTTGCCGTTGTCGCCGGGATGGTCGGGGGGACTCGTGGCGCGGGACTCAGGGTTCCCCGTGCAGAGGCCCCCAGTCTCAGGCCCCTGGCAACGGAAGGCTGAGCAAGCAGGCCCGGGCCCGAGCCCGCCTTTTGGGGCCGGCCCGGACCCAGCTGCCGGCGCCGGGGAGGGGACCCCCGGAGGCTGAGGAGCTGGAGGCGTCGGCCTCCCGGGGGCCCGCCTCCCGGAACTCCTCCTGGCGGTGCCGGAACGCCACAACACGCGTTCCCGGACAGGGCCCCGGGGGGGCGGCCCTGGAGCCCTGTGGTGCCCGAAGTGTGTTCGCCGGGCGTTTTCCTTCCAATTCTCACGAGCGTTCTGCCCAAATCGGCATCGATTTGGGCAGAAGGCTCGTAAGAATTGGCCGGCGTTGGGCAGCCCTGGTCAGCGCCCAGTTCCGCGTGGGGCAGGGCCCTTTCTCGCTCGGGGCATGTCGCGGCCACCCGGAAAATGAGCCGCGACGGGGGGCGCGGCCGGCGGCCCCGGCGCTGGGGAGTTTTCCCCGAGCAGAGTGGATGGAGGCGCCATGGGCAGGCGCCCGCCTCCGCCGTGGCAGGCGGCCGGGGCGCCCATGGAGGGGGCTGGCCTCTGTGGGGGAATGGACGGATCTCGCACTCCACGGCTGGGACGAAGCCGTGAAAGGTGCCGTTGTCGCCGGGACGGTCGGGGGGACTCCTGGCGCGGGACTCAGGGTTCCACGTGCGGAGGCCCCCAGGCTCAGGCCCCTGGCAACGGAAGGCTGAGCAAGCAGGCCCGGGCCCGAGCCCGCATTTCGGGGCCGGCCCGGCCCCAGCTGCAGGCGCCAGGGAGGGGACCCCCGGAGGCTGAGGAGCGGGAGGCGTCGGCCTCCCCGGGGCCCGCCTCCCGGAGCTCCTCCTGGCGGTGCAGGAACGCGACGAGCCGCGACCCCGGACAGGGCCCCGGGGGGCGACCCTGCGCCCCTGTTGCGCCCGAAGTGTGTTCGCCGGGCGTTTTCCGGCCATTTCTCACGAGCGTTCTGCCCAAATCGGGATCGATTTGGGCAGAACGCTCGTGAGAATTGGCCGGTGTGGGGAGCCCTGGTCAGCGCCCAGTTCCGCGTGGAGCAGGTCCCTTTAAAGCTCGGGGCATGTCGCGGCCACCCGGAAAACGAGCCGCGACGATGGGGCGCGGCCGGCGGCCCCGGCGCCGGGGAGTTTTCCCCGAGCAGAGTGGATGGAGGCGCCGTGGCCGGTCGTCCGCCTCCGCCGTGGCGGGCGGCTGGGGCGCCGGTGGAGGGGGCTGGCCTCTGTGGGGGAACGGAGTGATCTCTCACTCCACGGCTGGGACGAAGCCGCGAAAGGTGCCGTTGTCGCCGGGATGGTCGGGGGGACTCGTGGCGCGGGACTCAGGATTCCCCATGTGGAGGCCCCCAGGCTCAGGCCCCTGTCAACAGAAGGCTGAGTAAGGAGGACCGGGCCCGGGCCCGGCTTTCGGGGCCTGCCCGGCCCCAGCGGCCGGCGCCAGGGAGGGGACCCCCGGAGGTTGAGGAGTGGGAGGCGTCGGCCTCCCCGGGGCCCGCCTCTCGGAGCTCCTCCTGGCGGTGCCGGAACGCGAGGACACGCGATCCAGGACAGGGCCACGGGGGGGCGGCCCTGCGGCCCTGTGGTGCCCAAAGTGTGTTCGCCGGGCGTTTTCGTGCCAAATCTCACGAGCGTTCTGCCAAAATCGATCCCGATTTGGGCAGAACGCTCGTGAGAATTGGCCGGCGTTGGGCAGCCCTGGTCAGCGCCCAGTTCCGCGTGGAGCAGGGCCCTTTCTCGCTCGGGCATGTCGCGGCCACCCGGAAAACGAGCCGCGACGATGGGGCGCGGCCGGCGGCCCCGGTGCCGGGGAGTTTTCCCCGAGCAGAGTGGATGGAGGCGCCGTGGCCGGGCGCCCGCCTCCGCCGTGGCGGGCGGCCGGGGCGCCCCTGGAGGGGGCTGGCCTCTGTGGGGGAACGGACTGATCTCTCACTCCACGGCTGGGACAAAGCCGCGGAAAGTGCCGTTGTCGCAGCGACGGTCGGGGGGACTCGTGGCGCGGGACTCAGGGTACCCCGTGCGGAGGCCCGCAAGCTCAGGCCCCTGGCAACGAAAGGCTGAGCAAGCAGGCCCGGGCCCGGGCCCGCCTTTTGGGGCTGGCCCGTCCCCAGCTGCCGGCGCCGGGGAGGGGACCCCCGGAGGCTGAGGAGCGGGAGGCGTCGGCCTCCCCGGGGCCCGCCTCCCGGAGCTCCTCCTGGCGGTGCCGGAACGCGCCGACACGCGATCCCGGACAGGGACCCGGGGGGGCGGCCCTGCGGCCCTCTGGTGCCCGAAGTGTGTTCGCCGGGCGTTTTCCGGCCAATTCTCACGAGCGTTCTGCCCAAATCGGGATCGATTTGGGCAGAACGCTCGTGAGAATTGGCCGGCGTTGGGCAGCCCTGGTCAGCGCCCAGTTCCGCGTGGAGCAGGGCCCTTTCTCGCTCAGGGCATGTCGCGGCAACCCGGAAAACGAGCCGCGACGATGGGGCGCGGCCGGCGGCCCCGGAGCCGGGGAGTTTTCCCCGAGCAGAGTGGATGGAGGCGCCATGGGCGGGCGCCCGCCTCTGCCGTGACAGGCGGCCGGGGCGCCCATGGAGGGGGCTGGCCTCTGTGGGGGAATGGACTGATCTCGCACTCCACGGCTGGGACGAAGCCGCGAAAGGTGCCGTTGTCGCCGGGACGGTCGGGGGGACTCCTGGCGCGGGACTCAGGGTTCCCCGTGCGGAGGCCCCCAGGCTCAGGCCCCTGGCAACGGAAGGCTGAGCAAGCAGGCCCGGGCACGGGCCCGCTTTCGGGGCCGGCCCGGCCCCAGCTCCGGGGCCGGGGAGGGGACTCCCGGAGGCTGAGGAGCGGGAGGCGTCGGCCTCCCCAGGGCCCGCCTCCCGGAGCTCCTCCTGGCGGTGCCGGAACGCGACGACCGGCGAGCCTGGACAGGGCCCCGGGGGGGCGTCCCTGCGCCCCTGTGGTGCCCGAAGTGTGTTTGCCGGGCGTTTTCCGGCCAATTCTCACGAGCGTTCTCCCCAAATCGGGATCGATTTGGGCAGAACGCTCGTGAGAATTGGCCGGCGTTGGGCAGCCCTAGTGAGCGCCCAGTTCCGCGTGGAGCAGGGCCCTTTCTCGCTCGGGGCATGTCGCGGCCACCCGGAAAACGAACCGTGACGTTGGGGCTCGGCCAGCGTCCCCGGCGCCAGGGAGTTTTCCCCGAGCAGAGTGGATGGAGGCGCCGTGGACGGGCGTCCGCCTGTGCCGTTTGGGCGGCCGGGGCGCCCGTGGGGGGGACTGGCCTCGTGGGGGAACGGATTGATCTCTCAATCCAAGGCTGGGAAGAAGCCGAAAAAGATGCCGTTGTCGCCGGGACGGTCGGGGGACTCGTGGCGCGGGTCGCAGCGTTCCCCATGGGGAGGCCCCAAGGCTCAGGCCCCTGGCAACGGAAGGCTGAGCAACCAGGCCCGGGCCCGGCCCGTGTTTCGGAGCTGGCCCGGCCCCAGGTGCCGGCGCCGGGGAGGGGACCCCCGGAGGCTGAGGAGCGGGAGGCGTCGGCCTCCCCGGGGCCCGCCTCCCGGAACTCCTCCTGGCGGTGCCGGAACGCGACAACACGCGATCCCGGACAGGGCCCCGGGGGGGCGGCCCTGCAGCCCTGTGGTGCCAGAAGTGTGTTCGTCGGGCGTTTTCCTTCCAATTCTCACGAGCGTTCGGCCCAAATCGGCATCGATTTGGGCAGAAGGCTCGTAAGAATTGGCCGGCGTTGGGCAGCCCTGGTCAGCGCCCAGTTCCGCGTGGAGCAGGGCCCTTTCTCGCTCGGGGCATGTCGCGGCCACCCGGAAAACGAGCCGCGACGATGGGGCGCAGCCGGCGGCCCCGGCGCCGGGGAGTTTTCCCCGAGCAGGGTGGATGGAGGCGCCGTGGCCCGGCGTCCGCCTCCGCTGTGGTGGGCGGCCGGGGCGCCCGTGAAGGGGGCTGGCCTCTGTGGGTGAACGGAGTGATCTCTCACTCCACGGCTGGGACGAAGCCGCGAAAGGTGCCATTGTCGCCGGGACGGTCGGGGGGACTCGTGGCGCGGGTCTCAGGGTTCCCCATGCGGAGGCCCCCAGGATCAGGCCCCTGGCAACGGAAGGCTGAGCAAGCAGGCCAGGGCCCGGGCCCGGCTTTCGGGGCTGGCCCGGCCCCGGCGGTCGGCCAAGGGAGGGGACCCCCGGAGGCTGAGGAGCGGGAGGCGTCGGCCTCCCCGGGGCCCGCCTCCCGGAGCTCCTCCTTGCGGTGCCGGAACGCGACGACACGCGATCCCGGACAGGGCCCCGGGGGGGGCGGCCCTGCGGCCCTCTGGTGCCCGAAGTGTGTTCGCCGGGCGTTTTCCGGCCAATACTCACGAGCGTTCTGGCCAAATCGTGATCGATTTGGGCAGAACGCTCGTGAGAATTGGCCGGCATTGGGCAGCCCTGGTCAGCGCCCAGAGCCGCTTGGAGCAGGGCCCTTTCTCGCTCGGGGCATGGCGCGGCCACCCGGAAAACGAGCCGCGACGATGGGGCGCGGCCGGCGGCTCCGACGCCGGGGAGTTTTCCCCGAGCAGAGTGGATGGAGGCGCCGTGGCCGGGCGTCCGCCTCCGCCGTGGCGGGCGGCCGGGGCGCCCGTGGAGGGGGCTGGCCTCTGTGGGGGAACAGAGTGATCTCGCACTCCACGGCTGGGACGAAGCCGCGAAAGGTGCCGTTGTCGCCGGGACGATCGGGGGGACTCGTGGCGCGGGACTCAGGGTTCCCCGTGCGGAGGCCCCCAGGCTCAGGCCCATGGCAACGGAAGGCTGAGAAAGCAGGCCCAGGCCCGGGCCCGTGTTTCGGGGCTGGCCCGGCCCCAGGTGCCGGCGCCGGGGAGGGGACCCCCGGAGGCTGAGGAGCGGGAGGCGTCGGCCTCCCCAGGGCCCGCCTCCCGGAGCTCCTCCAGGCGGTGCCGGAACGCGACGACACGCGTTCCCGGACAGGGCCCCGGGGGGGCGGCCCTGCGGCCCTGTGGTGTCCGAAGTGTGTTCGCCGGGAGTTTTCCGGCCAATTCTCACGAGCATTCTGCCCAAATCGGGATCGATTTGGGCAGAACGCTCGTGAGAATTGGCCGGCGTTGGGCAGCCCTGGTCAGCGCCTAGTGCCGCGTGGAGCAGGGCCCTTTCTCGCTCGGGGCATGGCACGGCCACCCGGATAACGAGTCGCGACGATGGGGCGCGGCAGGTGGCCCCGGCGCCGGGGAGTTTTCCCCGAGCAGAGTGGATGGAGGCGCCGTGGCCGGGCGTCCGCCTCCGCCGTGGCGGGCGGCCGGGGCGCCCGTGGAGGGGGCTGGCCTCTGTGAGGGAACGGAGTGATCTCTCACTCCACGGCTGGGACGAACCCGCGAAAGGTGCCGTTGTCCCCGGGACGGTCGGGGGGACTCGTGGCACGGGACTAAGGGTTCCCATGCGGAGGCCCCCAGGCTCAGGCCCCTGGCAACGGACGGCTGAGCAAGCAGGCCCGGGCCCGGGCCTGGCTTTCGGGGCTGTCCCGGCCCCGGCGGCCGGCGCCAGGGAGGGGACCCCCGGAGGCTGATGAGCGGGAGGCATCGGCCTCCCCGGGACCCGCCTCCCGGAGCTCCTCCTGGCGGTGCCGGAACGCGACGACACGCGATCCCGGACAGGGCCCCGGAGGGGCGGCCCTGCGGCCCTGTGGTGCCCGAAGTGTGTTCTCCGGGCGTTTTCCGGCCAATTCTCACGAGCGTTCTGCCCAAATCGGCATCGATTTGGGCAGAACGCTCGTGAGAATTGGCCGCCGTTGGGCAGCCCTGGTCAGCGCCCAGTGCCGCGTGGAGCAGGGCCCTTTCTCGCTCGGGGCATGTCGCGGCCACCCGGAAAACGAGCCGCGACGTTGGGGCGCGGCCGTCGGCCCCGGCGCCGGGGAGTTTTCCCCGAGCAGAGTGGATGGAGGCGCCGTGGCCGGGCATCCGCCTCCGCCGTGCCGGGCGGCCGGGGCGCCCCTGGAGGGGGCTGGCCTCTGTGGGGGAACGGACTGATCTCTCACTCCACGGCTGGGACAAAGCCGCGGAAAGTGCCGTTGTCGCAGCGACGGTCGGGGGGACTCGTGGCGCGGGACTCAGGGTACCCCGTGCGGAGGCCCGCAAGCTCAGGCCCCTGGCAACGAAAGGCTGAGCAAGCAGGCCCGGGCCCGGGCCCGCCTTTTGGGGCTGGCCCGTCCCCAGCTGCCGGCGCCGGGGAGGGGACCCCCGGAGGCTGAGGAGCGGGAGGCGTCGGCCTCCCCGGGGCCCGCCTCCCGGAGCTCCTCCTGGCGGTGCCGGAACGCGCCGACACGCGATCCCGGACAGGGACCCGGGGGGGCGGCCCTGCGGCCCTCTGGTGCCCGAAGTGTGTTCGCCGGGCGTTTTCCGGCCAATTCTCACGAGCGTTCTGCCCAAATCGGGATCGATTTGGGCAGAACGCTCGTGAGAATTGGCCGGCGTTGGGCAGCCCTGGTCAGCGCCCAGTTCCGCGTGGAGCAGGGCCCTTTCTCGCTCAGGGCATGTCGCGGCAACCCGGAAAACGAGCCGCGACGATGGGGCGCGGCCGGCGGCCCCGGAGCCGGGGAGTTTTCCCCGAGCAGAGTGGATGGAGGCGCCATGGGCGGGCGCCCGCCTCTGCCGTGACAGGCGGCCGGGGCGCCCATGGAGGGGGCTGGCCTCTGTGGGGGAATGGACTGATCTCGCACTCCACGGCTGGGACGAAGCCGCGAAAGGTGCCGTTGTCGCCGGGACGGTCGGGGGGACTCCTGGCGCGGGACTCAGGGTTCCCCGTGCGGAGGCCCCCAGGCTCAGGCCCCTGGCAACGGAAGGCTGAGCAAGCAGGCCCGGGCACGGGCCCGCTTTCGGGGCCGGCCCGGCCCCAGCTCCGGCGCCGGGGAGGGGACTCCCGGAGGCTGAGGAGCGGGAGGCGTCGGCCTCCCCAGGGCCCGCCTCCCGGAGCTCCTCCTGGCGGTGCCGGAACGCGACGACCGGCGAGCCCGGACAGGGCCCCGGGGGGGCGTCCGTGCGCCCCTGTGGTGCCCGAAGTGTGTTTGCCGGGCGTTTTCCGGCCAATTCTCACGAGCGTTCTCCCCAAATCGGGATCGATTTGGGCAGAACGCTCGTGAGAATTGGCCGGCGTTGGGCAGCCCTAGTGAGGCCCAGTTCCGCGTGGAGCAGGGCCCTTTCTCGCTCGGGGCATGTCGCGGCCACCCGGAAAACGAACCGTGACGTTGGGGCTCGGCCAGCGTCCCCGGCGCCAGGGAGTTTTCCCCGAGCAGAGTGGATGGAGGCGCCGTGGACGGGCGTCCGCCTGTGCCGTTTGGGCGGCCGGGGCGCCCGTGGGGGGGACTGGCCTCGTGGGGGAACGGATTGATCTCTCAATCCAAGGCTGGGAAGAAGCCGAAAAAGATGCCGTTGTCGCCGGGACGGTCGGGGGACTCGTGGCGCGGGTCGCAGCGTTCCCCATGGGGAGGCCCCAAGGCTCAGGCCCCTGGCAACGGAAGGCTGAGCAACCAGGCCCGGGCCCGGCCCGTGTTTCGGAGCTGGCCCGGCCCCAGGTGCCGGCGCCGGGGAGGGGACCCCCGGAGGCTGAGGAGCGGGAGGCGTCGGCCTCCCCGGGGCCCGCCTCCCGGAACTCCTCCTGGCGGTGCCGGAACGCGACAACACGCGATCCCGGACAGGGCCCCGGGGGGGCGGCCCTGCAGCCCTGTGGTGCCAGAAGTGTGTTCGTCGGGCGTTTTCCTTCCAATTCTCACGAGCGTTCGGCCCAAATCGGCATCGATTTGGGCAGAAGGCTCGTAAGAATTGGCCGGCGTTGGGCAGCCCTGGTCAGCGCCCAGTTCCGCGTGGAGCAGGGCCCTTTCTCGCTCGGGGCATGTCGCGGCCACCCGGAAAACGAGCCGCGACGATGGGGCGCAGCCGGCGGCCCCGGCGCCGGGGAGTTTTCCCCGAGCAGGGTGGATGGAGGCGCCGTGGCCCGGCGTCCGCCTCCGCTGTGGTGGGCGGCCGGGGCGCCCGTGAAGGGGGCTGGCCTCTGTGGGTGAACGGAGTGATCTCTCACTCCACGGCTGGGACGAAGCCGCGAAAGGTGCCATTGTCGCCGGGACGGTCGGGGGGACTCGTGGCGCGGGTCTCAGGGTTCCCCATGCGGAGGCCCCCAGGATCAGGCCCCTGGCAACGGAAGGCTGAGCAAGCAGGCCAGGGCCCGGGCCCGGCTTTCGGGGCTGGCCCGGCCCCGGCGGTCGGCCAAGGGAGGGGACCCCCGGAGGCTGAGGAGCGGGAGGCGTCGGCCTCCCCAGGGCCCGCCTCCCGGAGCTCCTCCAGGCGGTGCCGGAACGCGACGACACGCGTTCCCGGACAGGGCCCCGGGGGGGCGGCCCTGCGGCCCTGTGGTGTCCGAAGTGTGTTCGCCGGGAGTTTTCCGGCCAATTCTCACGAGCATTCTGCCCAAATCGGGATCGATTTGGGCAGAACGCTCGTGAGAATTGGCCGGCGTTGGGCAGCCCTGGTCAGCGCCTAGTGCCGCGTGGAGCAGGGCCCTTTCTCGCTCGGGGCATGGCACGGCCACCCGGATAACGAGTCGCGACGATGGGGCGCGGCAGGTGGCCCCGGCGCCGGGGAGTTTTCCCCGAGCAGAGTGGATGGAGGCGCCGTGGCCGGGCGTCCGCCTCCGCCGTGGCGGGCGGCCGGGGCGCCCGTGGAGGGGGCTGGCCTCTGTGAGGGAACGGAGTGATCTCTCACTCCACGGCTGGGACGAACCCGCGAAAGGTGCCATTGTCCCCGGGACGGTCGGGGGGACTCGTGGCACGGGACTAAGGGTTCCCATGCGGAGGCCCCCAGGCTCAGGCCCCTGGCAACGGACGGCTGAGCAAGCAGGCCCGGGCCCGGGCCTGGCTTTCGGGGCTGTCCCGGCCCCGGCGGCCGGCGCCAGGGAGGGGACCCCCGGAGCTGATGAGCGGGAGGCATCGGCCTCCCCGGGACCCGCCTCCCGGAGCTCCTCCTGGCGGTGCCGGAACGCGACGACACGCGATCCCGGACAGGGCCCCGGAGGGGCGGCCCTGCGGCCCTGTGGTGCCCGAAGTGTGTTCTCCGGGCGTTTTCCGGCCAATTCTCACGAGCGTTCTGCCCAAATCGGCATCGATTTGGGCAGAACGCTCGTGAGAATTGGCCGCCGTTGGGCAGCCCTGGTCAGCGCCCAGTGCCGCGTGGAGCAGGGCCCTTTCTCGCTCGGGGCATGTCGCGGCCACCCGGAAAACGAGCCGCGACGTTGGGGCGCGGCCGTCGGCCCCGGCGCCGGGGAGTTTTCCCCGAGCAGAGTGGATTGAGGCGCCGTGGCCGGGCATCCGCCTCCGCCGTGCCGGGCGGCCGGGGCGCCCGTGGAGGGGGCTGGCCTCTGTCGGGGAACAGAGTGATCTCTCACTCCACGGCTGGGACGAAGCCGAGAAAGGTGCCGTTGTCGCCGGGACGGTTGGGGGGACTCGAGGCGCAGGACTCAGGGTTCCCCATGAGGAGGCCCCCAGGCTCAGGCCCCTGGAAAAGGACGGCTGAGCAAGCAGGACCGGGCCCGGGCCCGGCTTTCGGGGCTGGCCCGGCCCCGGCGGCCGGCGCCAGGGAGGGGACCCCCGGAGGCTGAGGAGCGGGAGGCGTCAGCCTCCCCGGGGCCCGCCTCCCGAAGCTCCTCCTGGCGGTGCCGGAACGCGACAGCACGCGATCCCGGACAGGGCCCCGGGGGGGGCGGCCCTGCGGCCCTGTGGTGCCCGAAGTGTGTTCGCCGGGCGTTTTCCGGCCAATTCTCACGAGCGTTCTGCCCAAATCGGGATCGATTTGGGCAGAACGCTCGTGAGAATTGGCGGGCGTTGGGCAGCCCTGGTCAGCGCCCATTGCCGCGTGGAGCAGGGCCCTTTCTCGCTCGGGGCATGGCGCGGCCACCCGGAAAACGAGCCGCGACGATGGCGCGCGGCCGGAGCCCCCGGCGCCGGGGAGTTTTCCCCGAGCAGAATGGATGGAGGCGCCGTGGCCGGGCGTCCGCCTCCGCCGTGGCGGGCCGCCGGAGCACCCGTGGAGGGGCCTGGCCTCTGTGGGGGATCGGAGTGATCTCTCACACCACGGCTGGGACGAAGCCGCGAAAGGAGCCGTTGTCGCCGGGACGGTCGGGGGGACTCGTGGCGCGGGACTCAGGGTTCCCCATGCGGAGGCCCCCAGGCTCAGGCCCCTGGCAACGGACGGCTGAGCAAGCAGGCCCGGGCCCGGGCCTGGCGTTCGGGGCTGTCCCGGCCCCCCTGCCGGCGCCAGGGAGGGGACCCCCGGAGGCTGAGGAGCGGGAGGCGTCGGCCTCCCCTGGGCCCGCCTCCCGGAGCTCCTCCTGGCGGTGCCGGAACGCGACGACACGGGATCTCGGACAGGACCCCGGGGGGCGGCCCTGCAGCCCCCTGGTGCCCGAAGTGTGTTCGCCGGGCGTTTTCCGGCCAATTCTCACGAGCGTTCTGCCCAAATCGGGATCGATTTGGGCAGAACGCTCGTGAGAATTGGCCGGCGTTGGGCAGCCGTGGTCAGCGCCCAGTGCCGCGTGGAGCAGGGCCCTTTCTCGCTCGGGGCATGGCACGGCCACCCGGATAACGAGTCGCGACGATGGGGCGCGGCCGGTGTCCCCGGCGCCGGGGAGTTTTCCCCGAGCAGAGTGGATGGAGGCGCCGTGGCCGTGCGTCCGCCTCCGCCGTGGCGGGCGGCCGGGGCGCACGTGGAGGGGGCTGGCCTCTGTGAGGGAACGGAGTGATCTCTCACTCCACGGCTGGGACGAACCCGCGAAAGGTGCCGTTGTCGCCGGGACGGTCGGGGGGACTCGTGGCGCGGGACTAAGGGTTCCCCATGCGGAGGCCCCCAGTCTCAGGACCCTGGCAACGGACGGCTGAGCAAGCAGGCCCGGGCCCGGGCCCGGCTTTCGGGGCTATCCCGGCCCCGGCGGCCGGCGCCAGGGAGGGGACCCCCGGAGGCTGAGGAGCGGGAGGCATCGGCCTCCCCGGGACCCGCCTCCCGGAGCTCCTCCTGGCGGTGCCGGAACGCGACGACACGCGATCCCGGACAGGGCCCCGGGGGGGCGGCCCTGCGGCCCTGTGGTGCCCGAAGTGTGTTCTCCGTGCGTTTTCCGGCCAATTCTCACGAGCGTTCTGCCCAAATCGGGATCGATTTGGGCAGAACGCTCGTGAGAATTGGCCGGCGTTGGGCAGCCCTGGTCAGCGCCCAGTGCCGCGTGGAGCAGGGCCCTTTCTCGCTCGGGGCATGGCGCGGCCACCCGGAAAATGAGCCGCGACGATGGGGCGCGGCCGGCGGCCCCGGCGCGGGGGAGTTTTCCCCGAGCAGAGTGGATGGAGGCACCGTGGCCGGGCGTCCGCCTCCGCCGTGGCGGGCGGCCAGGGCGCCCGTGGAGGGGGCTGGCCTCTGGGGGGGAACGGAGTGATCTCTCACTCCACGGCTGGGACGAACCCGCGAAAGGTGCCGTTGTCGCCGGGACGGTCGGGGGGACTCGTGGCGCGGGACTCAGGGTTCCCCATGCGGAGGCCCCCAGGCTCAGGCCCCTGGCAACGGAAGGCTGAACAAGCAGGCCCGGGCCCGGGCCCGGCTTTCGGGGCTGTCCCAGCCCCGGCGGCCGGCGCCAGGGAGGGGACCCCCGGAGGCTGAGGAGCGGGAGGCGTCGGCCTCCCCGGGGCCCGCCTCCCGTAGCTCCTCCTGGCGGTGCCGGAACGCGACAACACGCGATCCCGGACAGGACCCGGGGGGGCGGCCCTGCGGCCCTGTGGTGCCCGAAGTGTGTTCGCCGGGCGTTTTCCGGCCAATTCTCACGAGCGTTCTGCCCAAATCGGGATCGATTTGGGCAGGACGCTCGTGAGAATTGGCCGACGTTGGGCAGCCCTGGTCAGCGCCCATTGCCGCGTGGAGCAGGGCCCTTTCTCGCTCGGGGCATGGCGCGGCCACCCGGAAAACGAGCCGCGACGATGGGGCGCGGCCGGCGCCCCCGGCGCCGGGGAGTTTTCCCCGAGCAGAGTGGATGGAGGCGCCGTGGCCGGGCGTCCGCCTCCGCCGTGGCGGGCCACCGGAGCACCCGTGGAGGGGCCTGGCCTCTGTGGGGGATCGGAGTGATCTCTCACACCACGGCTGGGACGAAGCCGCGAAAGGTGCCGTTGTCGCCGGGACGGTCGGGGGGGACTCGTGGCGCGGGACTCAGGGTTCCCCATGCGGAGGTCCCCAGGCTCAGGCCCCTGGCAACGGACGGCTGAGCAAGCAGGCCCGGGCCCGGGCCTGGCTTTCGGGGCTGTCCCGGCCCCGGCTGCCGGTGCCAGGGAGGGGACCCCCGGAGGCTGAGGAGCGGGCGGCGTCGGCCTCCCCTGGGCCCGCCTCCCGGAGCTCCTCCTGGCGGTGCCGGAACGCGACGACACGGGATCCCGGACAGGACCCCGGGGGGCGGCCCTGCAGCCCCCTGGTGCCCGAAGTGTGTTCGCCGGGCGTTTTCCGGCCAATTCTCACGAGCGTTCTGCCCAAATCTGGATCGATTTGGGCAGAACGCTCGTGAGAATTGGCCGGCGTTGGGCAGCCCTGGTCAGCGCCCAGTGCCGCGTGGAGCAGGGCCCTTTCTCGCTCGGGGCATGGCACGGCCACCCGGATAACGAGTCGCGACGATGGGGCGCGGCAGGTGTCCCCGGCGCCGGGGAGTTTTCCCCGAGCAGAGTGGATGGAGGCGCCGTGGCCGGGCGTCCGCCTCCGCCGTGGCGGGCGGCCGGGGCGCACGTGGAGGGGGCTGGCCTCTGTGAGGGAACGGAGTGATCTCTCACTCCACGGCTGGGACGAACCCGCGAAAGGTGCCGTTGTCGCCGGGACGGTCGGGGGGACTCGTGGCGCGGGACTAAGGGTTCCCCATGCGGAGGCCCCCAGTCTCAGGCCCCTGGCAACGGACGGCTGAGCAAGCAGGCCCGGGCCCCGGCCCGGCTTTCGGGGCTGTCCCGGCCCCGGCGGCCGGCGCCAGGGAGGGGACCCCCGGAGGCTGAGGAGCGGGAGGCATCGGCCTCCCCGGGACCCGCCTCCCGGAGCTCCTCCTGGCGGTGCCGGAACGCGACGACACGCGATCCCGGACAGGACCCGGGGGGGCGGCCCTGCGGCCCTGTGGTGCCCGAAGTGTGTTCGCCGGGCGTTTTCCGGCCAATTCTCACGAGCGTTCTGCCCAAATCGGGATCGATTTGGGCAGGACGCTCGTGAGAATTGGCCGACGTTGGGCAGCCCTGGTCAGCGCCCATTGCCGCGTGGAGCAGGGCCCTTTCTCGCTCGGGGCATGGCGCGGCCACCCGGAAAACGAGCCGCGACGATGGGGCGCGGCCGGCGCCCCCGGCGCCGGGGAGTTTTCCCCGAGCAGAGTGGATGGAGGCGCCGTGGCCGGGCGTCCGCCTCCGCCGTGGCGGGCCACTGGAGCACCCGTGGAGGGGCCTGGCCTCTGTGGGGGATCGGAGTGATCTCTCACACCACGGCTGGGACGAAGCCGCGAAAGGTGCCGTTGTCGCCGGGACGGTCGGGGGGACTCGTGGCGCGGGACTCAGGGTTCCCCATGCGGAGGCCCCCAGGCTCAGGCCCCTGGCAACGGACGGCTGAGCAAGCAGGCCCGGGCCCGGGCCTGGCTTTCGGGGCTGTCCCGGCCCCGGCTGCCGGTGCCAGGGAGGGGACCCCCGGAGGCTGAGGAGCGGGAGGCGTCGGCCTCCCCTGGGCCCGCCTCCCGGAGCTCCTCCTGGCGGTGCCGGAACGCGACGACACGGGATCCCGGACAGGACCCCGGGGGGCGGCCCTGCAGCCCCCTGGTGCCCGAAGTGTGTTCGCCGGGCGTTTTCCGGCCAATTCTCACGAGCGTTCTGCCCAAATCTGGATCGATTTGGGCAGAACGCTCGTGAGAATTGGCCGGCGTTGGGCAGCCCTGGTCAGCGCCCAGTGCCGCGTGGAGCAGGGCCCTTTCTCGCTCGGGGCATGGCACGGCCACCCGGATAACGAGTCGCGACGATGGGGCGCGGCAGGTGTCCCCGGAGCCGGGGAGTTTTCCCCGAGCAGAGTGGATGGAGGCGCCGTGGCCGGGCGTCCGCCTCCGCCGTGGCGGGCGGCCGGGGCGCACGTGGAGGGGGCTGGCCTCTGTGAGGGAACGGAGTGATCTCTCACTCCACGGCTGGGACGAACCTGCGAAAGGTGCCGTTGTCGCCGGGACGGTCGGGGGGACTCGTGGCGCGGAACTAAGGGTTCCCCATGCGGAGGCCCCCAGTCTCAGGCCCCTGGCAACGGACGGCTGAGCAAGCAGGCCCGGGCCCGGGCCCGGCTTTCGGGGCTGTCCCGGCCCCGGCGGCCGGCGCCAGGGAGGGGACCCCCGGAGGCTGAGGAGCGGGAGGCATCGGCCTCCCCGGGACCCGCCTCCCGGAGCTCCTCCTGGCGGTGCCGGAACTCGACGACACGCGATCCCGGACAGGGCCCCGGGGGGGCGGCCCTGCGGCCCTGTGGTGCCCGAAGTGTGTTCTCCGTGCGTTTTCCGGCCAATTCTCACGAGCGTTCTGCCCAAATCGGCATCGATTTGGGCAGAACGCTCGTGAGAATTGGCCGGCGTTGGGCAGCCCTGGTCAGCGCCCAGTGCCGCGTGGAGCAGGGCCCTTTCTCGCTCGGGGCATGTCGCGGCCACCCGGAAAACGAGCCGCGACGATGGGGCGCGGCCGGCGGCCCCGGCGCCGGGGAGTTTTCCCCGAGCAGAGTCGATGGAGGCGCCGTGGCCGGGCGTCTGCCTCCGCCGTGCCGGGCGGCCGGGGCGCCCGTGGAGGGGGCTGGCCTCTGTCGGGGAACGGAGTGATCTCTCACTCCACGGCTGGGACGAAGCCGAGAAAGGTGCCGTTGTCGCCGGGACGGTCGGGGGGACTGGAGGCGCAGGACTCTGGGTTCCCCATGCGGAGGGCCCCAGGCTCAGGCCCCTGGCAACGGAAGGCTGAGCAACCAGGCCCGGGCCCGGGCCCGGCTTTCGGGTCTGGCCCGGCCCCGGCGGCCGGCGCCAGGGAGGGGACCCCCGGAGGCTGAGGAACGGGAGGCGTCGGCCTCCCCGGGGCCCGCCTCCCGGAGCTCCTCCTGGCGGTGCCGGAACGCGACGACACGCGATCCCGGACAGGGCCCCGGGGGGGCGGCCCTGCGGCCCTGTGGTGCTCGAAGTGTGTTCGCCGGGCGTTTTCCGGCCAATTCTCACGAGCGTTCTGCCCAAATCGGGATCGATTTGGGCAGAACGCTCGTGAGAATTGGCCGGCGTTGGGCAGCCCTGGTCAGCTCCCAGTGCCGCGTGGATCAGGGCCCTTTCTCGCTCGGGGTATGGCACGGCCACCCGGAAAACGAGCCGCGACGATGGGGCGCGGCCGGCGGCCCCGGCGCCGGGGAGTTTTCCCCGAGCAGAGTGGATGGAGGCGCCGTGGCCGGGCGTCCGCCTCTGCCGTGGCGGGCGGCCGGGGCCCCCGTAGAGGGGGCTGGCCTCTATGGGGGAACGGAGTGATCTCTCATTCCACGGCTGGGACGAAGCCGCGAAAGGTGCCGATGTCGCCGGGACGGTCGGGGGGACTCGTGGCGCGGGACTCAGGGTTCCCCATGCGGAGGCCCCCAGGCTCAGGCCCCTGGCAACGGAAGGCTGAGCAAGCAGGCCCGGGCCCGGGCCTGGCTTTCGGGGCTGTCCCGGCCCCGGCTGCCGGCGCCAGGGAGGGGACCCCCGGTGGCTGAGGAGCGGGAGGCGTCGGCCTCCCCTGGGCCCGCCTCCCGGAGCTCCTCCTGGCGGTGCCGGAACGCGACGACACGGGATCCCGGACAGGACCCCGGGGGGGCGGCCCTGCAGCCCCCTGTTGCCCGAAGTGTGTTCGCCGGGCGTTTTCCGGCCAATTCTCACGAGCGTTCTGCCCAAATCGGGATCGATTTGGACAGAACGCTCGTGAGAATTGGCCGCCGTTGGGCAGCCCTGGTCAGCGCCCAGTGCCGCGTGGAGCAGGGCCCTTTCTCGCTCGGGGCATGGCGCGGCCACCCGGAAAATGAGCCGCGACGATGGGGCGCGGCCGGCGGCCCCGGCGCCGGGGAGTTTTCCCCGAGCAGAGTGGATGGAGGCGCCGTGGCCGGGCGTCCGCCTCCGCCGTGGCGGGCGGCCGGGGCGCCCGTGGAGGGGGCTGGCCTCTGGGGGGGAACGGAGTGATCTCTCACTCCACGGCTGGGACGAAGCCGCGAAAGGTGCCGTTGTCGCCGGGACGGTCGGGGGGCCTCGAGGCGCAGGACTCAGGGTTCCCCATGCGGAGGCCCCCAGGCTCAGGCCCCTGGCATCGGAAGGCTGAGCAAGCAGGCCCGGGCCCGGGCCCGGATTTCGGGGCTGGCCCGGCCCCAGCGGCCGGCGCCAGGGAGGGGACCCCCGGAGGCTGAGGAGCGTGAGGCGTCGGCCTCCCCGGGGCCCGCCTCCCGGAGCTCCTCCTGGCGGTGCCGGAACGCGACGACACGGGATCCCGGACAGGACCCCGGGGGCGCGGCCCTGCAGCCCCCTGTTGCCCGAAGTGTGTTCGCCGGGCGTTTTCCGGCCAATTCTCACGAGCGTTCTGCCCAAATCGGGATCGATTTGGGCAGAACGCTCGTGAGAATTGGCCGGCGTTGGGCAGCCCTGGTCAGCGCCCAGTGCCGCGTGGAGCAGGGCCCTTTCTCGCTCGGGGCATGGCGCGGCCACCCGGAAAACGAGCCGCGACGATGGGGCGCGGCCGGCGTCCCCGGCGCCGGGGAGTTTTCCCTGAGCAGAGTGGATGGAGGCGCCGTGGCCGGGCGTCCGCCTCCGCCGTGGTGGGCGGCCGGGGCGCCCGTGGAGGGGGCTGGCCTCTGTGGGGGAACGGAGTGATCTCTCACTCCACGGCTGGGACGAAGCCGCGAAAGTTGCCGTTGTCGCCGGAACGGTCGGTGGGACTCGTGGCGCGGGACTCAGGGTTCCCCATGCGGAGGCCCCCAGGCTCAGGCCCCTGGCAACGGAAGGCTGAGCAAGCAGTCCCGGGCCCGGTCCCGGCTTTAGGGGCTGGCCCGGCCCCGGCGGCCGGCGCCAGGGAGGGGACCGCCGGAGGCTGAGGAGCGGGAGGCGTCGGCCTCCCCGGGGCCCGCCTCCCGGAGCTCCTCCTGGCGGTGCCGGAACGCGACGACACGCGATCCCGGACAGGGCCCCGGGGGGGCGGCCCTGCGGCCCTGTGGTGCCCGAAGTGTATTCACCGTGCGTTTTCCGGCCAATTCTCACGAGCGTTCTGCCCAAATCGGGATCGATTTGGGCAGAACGGTCGTGAGAATTGGCCGGCGTTGGGCAGCCCTGGTCAGCGCCCAGTTCCGCGTGGAGCAGGGCCCTTTCTCGCTCGGGGCATGGCGCGGCCACCCGGAAAACGAGCCGCGACGATGGGGCGCGGCCGGCGTCCCCGGCGCCGGGGAGTTTTCCCCGAGCAGAGTGGATGGAGGCGCCGTGGCTGGGCGTCCGCCTCCGCCGTGGCGGGCCGCCGGGGCGCCCGTGGAGGGGGCTGGCCTCTGTGGGGGATCGGAGTGATCTCTTACACCACGGCTGGGACGAAGCCGCGAAAGGTGCCGTTGTCGCCGGGACGGTCGGGGGGACTCGTGGCGCGGGACTCAGGGTTCCCCATGCGGAGGCCCCCAGGCTCAGGCCCCTGGCAACGGACGGCTGAGCAAGCAGGCCCGGGCCCGGGCCTGGCTTTCGGGGCTGTCCCGGCCCCGGCTGCCGGCGCCAGGGAGGGGACCCCCGGAGGCTGAGGAGCGGGAGGCGTCGGCCTCCCCTGGGCCTGCCTCCCGGAACTCCTCCTGGCGGTGCCGGAATGCGACGACACGGGATCCCGGACAGGACCCCGGGGGGGCGGCCCTGCAGCCCCCTGGTGCCCGAAGTGTGTTCGCCGGGCGTTTTCCGGCCAATTCTCACGAGCGTTCTGCCCAAATCGGGATCCATTTGGGCAGAACGCTCGTGAGAATTGGCCGGCGTTGGGCAGCCCTGGTCAGCGCCCAGTGCCGCGTGGAGCAGGGCCCTTTCTCGCTCGGGGCATGGCACGGCCACCCGGATAACGAGTCGCGACGATGGGGCGCGGCAGGTGGCCCCGGCGCCGGGGAGTTTTCCCCGAGCAGAGTGGATGGAGGCGCCGTGGCCGGGCGTCCGCCTCCGCCGTGGCGGGCGGCCGGGGCGCCCGTGGAGGGGGCTGGCCTCTGTGGGGGAACGGAGTGATCTCTCACTCCACGGCTGGGACGAACCCGAGAAAGGTGCCGTTGTCGCCGGGACGGTCGGGGGGACTCGTGGCGCGGGACTAAGGGTTACCCATGCGGAGGCCCCCAGGCTCAGGCCCCTGGCAACGGACGGCTGAGCAAGCAGGCCCGGGCCCGGGCCCGGCTTTCGGGGCTGGCCCGGCCCCGGCGGCCGGCGCCAGGGAGGGGACCCCCGGAGGCTGAGGAGCGGGAGGCATCGGCCTCCCCGGGACCCGCCTTCCGGAGCTCCTCCTGGCAGTGCCGGAACGCGACGACACGCGATCCCGGACAGGGCCCCGGGGGGGCGGCCCTGCGGCCCTGTGGTGCCCGAAGTGTGTTCGCCGGGCGTTTTCCGGCCAATTCTCACGAGCGTTCTGCCCAAATCGGGATCGATTTGGGCAGAACGCTCGTGAGAATTGGCCGGCGTTGGGCAGCCCTGGTCAGCGCCCAGGGCCGCGTGGAGCAGGGACATTTCTCGCTCGGGGCATGTCGCGGCCACCCGGAAAACGAGCCGCGACGATGGGGCGCGGCCGGAGGCCCCGCGCCGGGGAGTTTTCCCCGAGCAGAGTGGATGGAGGCGCCGTGGCCGGGCATCCGCCTCCGCCGTGGCGGGGGGCCGGGGCGCCCGTGGAGGGGGCTGGCCTCTGTGGGGGAATGAGTGATCTCTCACTCCACGGCTGGGACAAAGCGAGAAAGGTGCCGTTGTCGCCGGGACGGTCGGGGGGACTCGTGGCGCGGGACTCAGGGTTCCCCATGCGGAGGCCCCCAGGCTCAGGCCCCTGGCAACGGAAGGCTGAGCAAGCAGGCCCGGGACCGGGCCCGGATTTCAGGGCTGGCCCGGCCCCAGGGTCCGTCGCCAGGGAGGGGACCCCCGGAGGCTGAGGAGCGGGAGGCGTCGGCCTCCCCGGGGCCCGCCTCCCGGAGCTCCTCCTGGCGGTGCCGGAACGCGACGACACGCGATGACGGACAGGGCCCCGGGGGGGCGGCCCTGCGGCCCTGTGGTGCCCGAAGTGTGTTCGCCGGGCGTTTTCCGGCCAATTCTCACGAGCGTTCTGCCCAAATCGGGATCGATTTGGGCAGAACGCTCGTGAGAATTGGCCGGCGTTGGGCAGCCCTGGTCAGCGACCAGGGCCGCGTGGAGCAGGGCCCTTTCTCGCTCGGGGCATGTCGCGGCCAAACGGAAAACGAGCCGTGACGTTGGGGCGCCGCCGGCGGCCCCGGCGCCGGGGAGTTTTCCCCGAGCAGAGTGGATGGAGGGGCCGTGGCCGGGAGTCCGCGTCCTCCGTGGCGGGCGGCCGGGGCGCCCGTGGAGGGGGCTGGCCTCTGTGGGGGAATGGAGTGATCTCTCACTCCACGGATGGGACGAAGCCGCGAAAGGTGCCGTTGTCGCCGGGACGGTCGGGGGGACTCGTGGCGCGGGACTCAGGGTTCCCCATGCGGAGGCCCCCAGGCTCAGGCCCTTGGCAACGGAAGGCTGAGCAAGCAGGCCCGGGCCCGGGCCCGGCTTTCGCGGCTGGCCCGGCCCCAGCGGCCGGCGCCAGGGAGGGGACCCCCGGAGGCTGAGGAGCGGGAGGCGTCGGCCTCCCCGGGGCCCGCCTCCCGGAGCTCCTCCTGGCGGTGCCGGAACGCGACGACACGCGATCCCGGACAGAGCCCCTGGGGGGCGGCCCTGCGGCCCTGTGGTGCCCGAAGTGTGTTCGCCGGGCGTTTTCCGGCCAATTCTCACGAGCGTTTTGCCCAAATCGGGATCGATTTGGGCAGAACGCTCGTGAGAATTGGCCGGCGTTGGGCAGCCCTGTTCAGCGCCCAGTGCCGCGTGGAGCAGGGCCCTTTCTCCCTCGGGGCATATCGCGGCCATCCGGAAAACGAGCCGCGAGGATGGGGCGCGGACGGCGGCCCCGGCGCTGGGGAGTCTTCCCCGAGCAGAGTGGATGGAGGCGCCGTGGACGGTCGTCCGCCTCCGCCGTGGCGGGCCGCCGGGGCGCCCGTGGAGGGGGCTGGCCTCTGTGGGGAACGGAGTGATCTCTCACTCCACGGCTGGGACGAAGCCAAGAAAGGTGCCGTTGTCGCCGGGACGGTCGGGGGGACTCGTGGCGCGGGACTCAGGGTTCCCCATGCGGAGGCCCCCAGGCTCAGGCCCCTGGCAACGGAAGGCTGAGCAAGCAGGCCCGGGCCCGGGCCCGGCTTTCGGGGCTGGCCCGGCCCCGGCGGCCGGCGCCAGGGAGGGGACCCCCGGAGGCTGAGGAGCGGGAGGCGTCGGCCTCCCCGGGCCCCGCCTCCCGGAGCTCCTCCTGGCGGTGCCAGAACGCGACGACACGCGATCCCAGACAGGGCCCCGTGGGGGCGGCCCTGCTGCCCTGTGGTGCCCGAAGTGTGTTCGCCGGGTGTTTTCCGGCCAATTCTCACGAGCGTTCTGCCCAAATCGGGATCGATTTGGGCAGAACGCTCGTGAGAATTGGCCGGCGTTGGGCAGCCCTGGTTAGCGCCCAGTGCCGCGTGGAGCAGGGCCCTTTCTCGCTCGGGGCATGGCGCGGCCACCCGGAAAACGAGCCGCGACGATGGGGCGCGGCCGGCGGCCCCGGCGCCGGGGAGTTTTCCCCGAGCAGAGTGGATGGAGGCGCCGTGGCCGGGCGTCCGCCTCCGCCGTGCCGAGCGGCCGGGGCGCCCGTGGAGGGGGCTGGCCTCTGTCGGGGAACGGAGTGATCTCTCACTCCACGGCTTGGACGAAGCCGAGAAAGGTGCCGTTGTCGCCGGGACGGTCGGGGGGACTCGAGGCGCAGGACACAGGGTTCCCCATGCGGAGGCCCCCAGGCTCAGGCCCCTGGCAACGGAAGGCTGAGCAAGCAGGCCCGGGACCGGGCCCGGATTTCGGGGCTGGCCCGGCAACAGCGGCCGGCGCCAGGGAGGGGAACCCCGGACGCTGAGGAGCGGGAGTCATCGGCCTCACCGGGGCCCGACTCCCGGAGCTCCTCCTGGCGGTGCTGGAACGCGACGACACGCGATCCCGGACAGGGCCCCGGGGGGGTGGCCCTGCGGCCCTGTGGTGCCCGAAGTGTGTTCGCCGGGCGTTTTCCGGCCAATTCTCACGAGCGTTCTGCCCAAATCGGGATCGATTTGGGACGAACGCTCGTGAGAATTGGCTGGCGTTGGGCAGCCCTGGTGAGCGTCCAGGGCCACGTGGAGCAGGGCCCTTTCTCGCTCGGGGCATTTCGCGGCCACCCGGAAAACGAGCCGCGACGATGGGGCGCGGCCGGCCGCCCAGGCGCCGGGGAGTTTTCCCCGAGCAGAGTGGATGGAGGCGCCGTGGCCGGGCGCCCGCCTCCGCCGTGGCGGGCGGCCGGGGCGCCCGTGGAGGGGGCTGGCCTCTGTGGGGGAACGGAGTGATCTCTCACTCCACGGCTGGGACGAAGCCGCGAAAGGTGCCGTTGTCGCCGCGACGGTCGGGGGGATTCGTGGCGCGGGACTCAGGGTTCCCCGTGCGGAGGCCCGCAAGCTCAGGCCCCTGGCAACGGAAGGCTGAGCAAGCAGGCCCGGGCCCGGGCCCGCCTTTTGGGGCTGGCCCGGCCCCAGCTGCCGGCGCCGGGGAGGGGTCCCCAAGAGGCTGAGGAGTGGGAGGCGTCGGCCTCCCCGGGGCCCGACTCCCGTAGCTCCTCCTGGCGGTGCCGGAACGCGACGAAACGCGATCCAGGACAGGGCCTCGGGGGGGCGGCCCTGCGGCCCTGTGGTGTCCGAAGTGTGTTCGCCGTGAGTTTTCCGGCCAATTCTCACGAGCGTTCTGCCAAAATCGAGATCGATTTGGGCAGAACGCTCATGAGAATTGGCCGGCGTTGGGCAGCCGAGGTCAGCGCCCAGTTCCGCGTGGAGCAGGGCACTTTCTCGCTCGGGGCATGTCGCGGCCACCCGGAAAACGAGCCGCGACGATGGGACGCGGCCGGCGGCCCCGGCGCCGGGGAGTTTTCCCCGAGAAGAGTGGATGGAGGCGCCGTGGCCGGGCGTCCGCCTCCGCCGTGGCGGGCGGCCGGGGCGCCCGTGGAGGGGGCTGGCCTCTGGGGGGGAACGGAGTGATCTCTCACTCCACGGCTGGGACGAAGCCGCGAAAGGTGCCGTTGTCGCCGGGACGGTCGGGGGGACTCGTGGCGCGGGACTCAGGGTTCCCCATGCGGAGGCCCCCAGGCTCAGGCCCCTGGCAACGGAAGGCTGAACAAGCAGGCCCGGGCCCGGGCCCGGCTTTCGGGGCTGTCCCAGGCCCGGTGGCCGGCGCCAGGGAGGGGACCCCCGGAGGCTGAGGAGCGGGAGGCGTCGGCCTCCCCGGGGCCCGCCTCCCGTAGCTCCTCCTGGCTGTGCCGGAACGCGACAACACGCGATCCCGGACAGGGCCCCGGGGGGGCGGCCCTGCGGCCCTGTGGTGCCCGAAGTGTGTTCGCCGGGCGTTTTCCGGCCAATTCTCACGAGCGTTCTGCCCAAATCGGGATCGATTTGGGCAGAACGCTCGTGAGAATTGGCCGACGTTGGGCAGCCCTGGTCAGCGCCCATTGCCGCGTGGAGCAGGGCCCTTTCTCGCTCGGGGCATGGCGCGGCCACCCGGAAAACGAGCCGCGACGATGGGGCGCGGCCGGCGCCCCCGGCGCCGGGGAGTTTTCCCCGAGCAGAGTGGATGGAGGCGCCGTGGCCGGGCGTCCGCCTCCGCCGTGGCGGGCCACCGGAGCACCCGTGGAGGGGCCTGGCCTCTGTGGGGGATCGGAGTGATCTCTCACACCACGGCTGGGACGAAGCCGCGAAAGGTGCCGTTGTCGCCGGGACGGTCGGGGGGACTCGTGGCGCGGGACTCAGGGTTCCCCATGCGGAGGCCCCCAGGCTCAGGCCCCTGGCAACGGACGGCTGAGCAAGCAGGCCCGGGCCCGGGCCTGGCTTTCGGGGCTGTCCCGGCCCCGGCTGCCGGTGCCAGGGAGGGGACCCCCGGAGGCTGAGGAGCGGGAGGCGTCGGCCTCCCCTGGGCCCGCCTCCCGGAGCTCCTCCTGGCGGTGCCGGAACGCGACGACACGGGATCCTGGACAGGACCCCGGGGGGCGGCCCTGCAGCCCCCTGGTGCCCGAAGTGTGTTCGCCGGGCGTTTTCCGGCCAATTCTCACGAGCGTTCTGCCCAAATCTGGATCGATTTGGGCAGAACGCTCGTGAGAATTGGCCGGCGTTGGGCAGCCCTGGTCAGCGCCCAGTGCCGCGTGGAGCAGGGCCCTTTCTCGCTCGGGGCATGGCACGGCCACCCGGATAACGAGTCGCGACGATGGGGCGCGGCAGGTGTCCCCGGCGCCGGGGAGTTTTCCCCGAGCAGAGTGGATGGAGCCGCCGTGGCCGGGCGTCCGCCTCCGCCGTGGCTGGCGGCCGGGGCGCACGTGGAGGGGGCTGGCCTCTGTGAGGGAACGGAGTGATCTCTCACTCCACGGCTGGGACGAACCCGCGAAAGGTGCCGTTGTCGCCGGGACGGTCGGGGGGACTCGTGGCGCGGGACTAAGGGTTCCCCATGCGGAGGCCCCCTGTCTCAGGCCCCTGGCAACGGACGGCTGAGCAAGCAGGCCCGGGCCCGGGCCCGGCTTTCGGGGCTGTCCCGGCCCCGGCGGCCGGCGCCAGGGAGGGGACCCCCGGAGGCTGAGGAGCGGGAGGCATCGGCCTCACCGGGACCCGCCTCCCGGAGCTCCTCCTGGCGGTGCCGGAACGCGACGACACGCGATCCCGGACAGGGCCCCGGGGGCGCGGCCCTGCGGCCCTGTGGTGCCCGAAGTGTGTTCTCCGTGCGTTTTCCGGCCAATTCTCACGAGCGTTCTGCCCAAATCGGCATCGATTTGGGCAGAACGCTCGTGAGAATTGGCCGGCGTTGGGCAGCCCTGGTCAGCGCCCAGTGTCGCGTGGAGCAGGGCCCTTTCTCGCTCGGGGCATGTCGCGGCCACCCGGAAAACGAGCCGCGACGATGGGGCGCGGCCGGCGGCCCCGGCGCCGGGGAGTTTTCCCCGAGCAGAGTGGATGGAGGCGCCGTGGCCGGGCGTCCGCCTCCGCCGTGCCGGGCGGCCGGGGCGCCCGTGGAGGGGGCTGGCCTCTGTCGGGGAACGGAGTGATCTCTCACTCCACGGCTGGGACAAAGCCGAGAAAGGTGCCGTTGTCGCCGGGACGGTCGGGGGGACTGGAGGCGCAGGACTCTGGGTTCCCCATGCGGAGGCCCCCAGGCTCAGGCCCCTGGCAACGGAAGGCTGAGCAACCAGGCCCGGGCCCGGGCCCGGCTTTCGGGGCTGGCCTGGCCCCGGCGGCCGGCGCCAGGGAGGGGACCCCCGGAGGCTGAGGAACGGGAGGCGTCGGCCTCCCCGGGGCCCGCCTCCCGGAGCTCTCCTGGCGGTGCCGGAACGCGACGACACGCGATCCCGGACAGGGCCCCGGGGGGGCGGCCCTGCGGCCCTGTGGTGCCCGAAGTGTGTTCGCCGGGCGTTTTCCGGCCAATTCTCACGAGCGTTCTGCCCAAATCGGGATCGATTTGGGCAGAACGCTCGTGAGAATTGGCCGGCGTTGGGCAGCCCTGGTCAGCTCCCAGTGCCGCGTGGATCAGGGCCCTTTCTCGCTCGGGGTATGGCGCGGCCACCCGGAAAACGAGCCGCGACGATGGGGCGCGGCCGGCGGCCCCGGCGCCGGGGAGTTTTCCCCGAGCAGAGTGGATGGAGGCGCCGTGGCCGGGCGTCCGCCTCTGCCGTGGCGGGCGGCCGGGGCGCCCGTGGAGGGGGCTGGCCTCTATGGGGGAACGGAGTGATCTCTCATTCCACGGCTGGGACGAAGCCGCGAAAGGTGCCGTTGTCGCCGGGACGGTCGGGGGGACTCGTGGCGCGGGACTCAGGGTTCCCCATGCGGAGGCCCCAAGGCTCAGGCCCCTGGCAACGGAAGGCTGAGCAAGCAGGCCCGGGCCCGGGCCCGGCTTTCGGGGCTGGCCCGGCCCCGGCGGCCGGCGCCAGGGAGGGGACCCCCGGAGGCTGGGGAGCGGGAGGCGTCGGCCTCCCCGGGGCCCACCTCCCGGAGCTCCTCCTGGCGGTGCCGGAACGCGACGACACGCGATCCCGGACAGGGCCCCGGAGGGGCGGCCCTGCGGCCCTGTGGTGCCCGAAGTGTGTTCGCCGGGCGTTTTCCGGCCAATTCTCACGAGCGTTCTGCCCAAATCGGGATCGATTTGGGCAGAACGGTCGTGAGAATTGGCCGGCGTTGGGCAGCCCTGGTCAGCTCCCAGTGCCGCGTGGAGCAGGGCCCTTTCTCGCTCGGGGCATGGCGCGGCCACCCGGAAAACGAGCCGCGACGATGGGGGGCGGCCGGCGGCCCCGGCGCCGGGGAGTTTTCCCCGAGCAGAGTGGATGGAGGCGCCGTGGCCGGGCGGCCGCCTCCGCCGTGGCGGGCGGCCGGGGCGCCCATGGAGGGGGCTGGCCTCTGTGGGGAACGGAGTGATCTCTCACACCACGGCTGGGACGAAGCCGCGAAAGGTGCCGTTGTCGCCGGGACGGTGGGGGGAATCGTGGCGCGGGACTCAGGGTTCCCCATGAGGAGGCCCCCAGGCTCAGGCCCCTGGCAACGGACGGCTGAGCAAGCAGGCCCGGGCCCGGGCCTGGCTTTCGGGGCTGTCCCGGCCCCGGCTGCCGGCGCCAGAGAGGGGACCCCCGGAGGCTGAGGAGCGGGAGGCGTCGGCCTCCCCTGGGCCCGCCTCCCGGAGCTCCTCCTGGCGGTGCCGGAACGCGACGACACGGGATCCCGGACAGGACCCCGGGGGGGCGGCCCTGCAGCCCCCTGGTGCCCGAAGTGTGTTCGCCGGGCGTTTTCCGGCCAATTCTCACGAGCGTTCTGCCCAAATCGGGATCGATTTGGGCAGAACGCTCGTGAGAATTGGCCGGCGTTGGGCAGCCCTGGTCAGCGCCCAGTGCCGCGTGGAGCAGGGCCCTTTCTCGCTCGGGGCATGGCGCGGGCCCCGGAAAATGAGCCGCGACGATGGGGCGCGGCCGGCGGCCCCGGCGCCGGGGAGTTTTCCCCGAGCAGAGTGGATGGAGGCGCCGTGGCCGGGCGTCCGCCTCCGCCGTGGCGGGCGGCCGGGGCGCCCGTGGAGGGGGCTGGCCTCTGGGGGGGAACGGAGTGATCTCTCACTCCACGGCTGGGACGAAGCCGCGAAAGGTGCCGTTGTCGCCGGGACGGTCGGGGGGACTCGAGGCGCAGGACTCAGGGTTCCCCATGCGGAGGCCCCCAGGCTCAGGCCCCTGGCATCGGAAGGCTGAGCAAGCAGGCCCGGGCCCGGGCCCGGATTTCGGGGCTGGCCCGGCCCCAGAAGCCGGTGCCAGGGAGGGGACCCCCGGAGGCTGAGGAGCGGGAGGCGTCGGCCTCCCCGGGGCCCGCCTCCCGGAGCTCCTCCTGGCGGTGCCGGAACGCGACGACACGGGATCCCGGACAGGACCCCGGGGGCGCGGCCCTGCAGCCCCCTGGTGCCCGAAGTGTGTTCGCCGGGCGTTTTCCGGCCAATTCTCACGAGCGTTCTGCCCAAATCGGGATCGATTTGGGCAGAACGCTCGTGAGAATTGGCCGGCGTTGGGCAGCCCTGGTCAGCGCCCAGGGCCGCGTGGAGCAGGGACATTCCTCGCTCGGGGCATGGCGCGGCCACCCGGAAAACGAGCCGCGACGATGGGGCGCGGCCGGCGGCCCCGGCGCCGGGGAATTTTTCCCGAGCAGAATGGATGGAGGCGCCGTGGCCGGGCGTCCGCCTCCGCCGTGGTGGGCGGCCGGGGCGCCCGTGGAGGGGGCTGGCCTCTGTGGGGGAACGGAGTGATCTCTCACTCCACGGCTGGGACGAAGCCGCGAAAGGTGCCGTTGTCGCCGGGACGGTCGGTGGGACTCGTGGCGCGGGACTCAGGGTTCCCCATGCGGAGGCCCCCAGGCTCAGGCCCCTGGCAACGGACGGCTGAGCAAGCAGGCCCGGGCCCGGGCCCGGCTTTAGGGGCTGGCCCGGCCCCGGCGGCCGGCGCCAGGGAGGGGACCCCCGGAGGCTGAGGAGCGGGAGGCGTCGGCCTCCCCGGGGCCCGCCTCCCGGAGCTCCTCCTGGCGGTGCCGGAACGCGACGACACGCGATCCCGGACAGGGCCCCGGGGGGGCGGCCCTGCGGCCCTGTGGTGCCCGAAGTGTATTCACCGGGCGTTTTCCGGCCAATTCTCACGAGCGTTCTTCCCAAATCGGGATCGATTTGGGCAGAACGGTCGTGAGAATTGGCCGGCGTTGGGCAGCCCTGGTCAGCGCCCAGTTCCGCGTGGAGCAGGGCCCTTTCTCGCTCGGGGCATAGCGCGGCCACCCGGAAAACGAGCCGCGACGATGGGGCGCGGCCGGCGTCCCCGGCGCCGGGGAATTTTCCCCGAGCAGAGTGGATGGAGGCGCCGTGGCCGGGCGTCCGTCTCCGCCGTGGCGGGCCGCCGGGGCGCCCGTGGAGGGGGCTGGCCTCTGTGGGGGATCGGAGTGATCTCTTACACCACGGCTGGGACGAAGCCGCGAAAGGTGCCGTTGTCGCCGGGACGGTCGGGGGGACTCGTGGCGCGGGACTCAGGGTTCCCCATGCGGAGGCCCCCAGGCTCAGGCCCCTGGCAACGGACGGCTGAGCAAGCAGGCCCGGGCCCGGGCCTGGCTTTCGGGGCTGTCCCGGCCCCGGCTGCCGGCGCCAGGGAGGGGACCCCCGGAGGCTGAGGAGCGGGAGGCGTCGGCCTCCCCTGGGCCTGCCTCCCGGAACTCCTCCTGGCGGTGCCGGAATGCGACGACACGGGATCCCGGACAGGACCCCGGGGGGGCGGCCCTGCCGCCCCCTGGTGCCCGAAGTGTGTTCGCCGGGCGTTTTCCGGCCAATTCTCACGAGCGTTCTGCCCAAATCGGGATCGATTTGGGCAGAACGCTCGTGAGAATTGGCCGGCGTTGGGCAGCCCTGGTCAGCGCCCAGTGCCGCGTGGAGCAGGGCCCTTTCTCGCTCGGGGCATGGCACGGCCACCCGGATAACGAGTCGCGACGATGGGGCGCGGCAGGTGGCCCCGGCGCCGGGGAGTTTTCCCCGAGCAGAGTGGATGGAGGCGCCGTGGCCGGGCGTCCGCCTCCGCCGTGGCGGGCGGCCGGGGCGCCCGTGGAGGGGGCTGGCCTCTGTGGGGGAACGGAGTGATCTCTCACTCCACGGCTGGGACGAACCCGAGAAAGGTGCCGTTGTCGCCGGGACGGTCGGGGGGACTCGTGGCGCGGGACTAAGGGTTCCCCATGCGGAGGCCCCCAGGCTCAGGCCCCTGGCAACGGACGGCTGAGCAAGCAGGCCCGGGCCCGGGCCCGGCTTTCGGGGCTGTCCCGGCCCCGGCGGCCGGCGCCAGGGAGGGGACCCCCGGAGGCTGAGGAGCGGGAGGCATCGGCCTCCCCGGGACCCGCCTTCCGGAGCTCCTCCTGGGAGTGCCGGAACGCGACGACACGCGATCCCGGACAGGGCCCCGGGGGGGCGGCCCTGCGGCCCTGTGGTGCCCGAAGTGTGTTCGCCGGGCGTTTTCCGGCCAATTCTCACGAGCGTTCTGCCCAAATCGGGATCGATTTGGGCAGAACGCTCGTGAGAATTGGCCGGCGTTGGGCAGCCCTGGTCAGCGCCCAGGGCCGCGTGGAGCAGGGACATTTCTCGCTCGGGGCATGTCGCGGCCACCCGGAAAACGAGCCGCGACGATGGGGCGCGGCCGGCGGCCCCGGCGCCACGGAGTTTTCCCCGAGCAGAGTGGATGGAGGCGCCGTGGCCGGGCGTCCGCCTCCGCCGTGCCGGGCGGCCGGGGCACCCGTGGAGGGGGCTGGCCTCTGTGGGGGAACGGAGTGATCTCTCACTCCACGGCTGGGACGAACCCGCGAAAGGTGCCGTTGTCGCCGGGACGGTCGGGGGGACTCGTGGCGCGGGACTCAGTGTTCCCCATGCGGAGGCCCCCAGGCTCAGGCCCCTGGCAACGGACGGCTGAGCAAGCAGGCCCGGGCCCGGGCCCGGCTTTCGGGGCTGGCCCGGCCCCGGCGGCCGGCGCCAGGGAGAGGACCCCCGGAGGCTGAGGAGCGGGAGGCGTCGGCCTCCCCTGGGCCCGCCTCCCGGAACTCCTCCTGGCGGTGCCGGAATGCGACGACACGGGATCCCGGACAGGACCCCAGGGGGGCGGCCCTGCAGCCCCCTGGTGCCCGAAGTGTGTTCGCCGGGCGTTTTCCGGCCAATTCTCACGAGCGTTCTGCCCAAATCGGGATCGATTTGGGCAGAACGCTCGTGAGAATTGGCCGGCGTTGGGCAGCCCTGGTCAGCGCCCAGTGCCGCGTGGAGCAGGGCCCTTTCTCGCTCGGGGCTTGGCACGGCCACCCGGATAACGAGTCGCGACGATGGGGCGCGGCAGGTGGCCCCGGCGCCGGGGAGTTTTCCCCGAGCAGAGTGGATGGAGGCGCCGTGGCCCGGCGTCCGCCTCCGCCGTGGCGGGCGGCCGGGGCGCCAGTGGAGGGGGCTGGCCTCTGTGGCGGAACGGAGTGATCTCTCACTCCACGGCTGGGACGAACCCGAGAAAGGTGCCGTTGTCGCCGGGACGGTCGGGGGGACTCGTGGCGCGGGACTTAGGGTTCCCCATGCGGAGGCCCCCAGGCTCAGGCCCCTGGCAACGGACGGCTGAGCAAGCAGGCCCGGGCCCGGGCCCGGCTTTCGGGGCTGGCCCGGCCCCAGCGGCCGGCGCCAGGGAGGGGACCCCCGGAGGCTGAGGAGCGGGAGGCGTCGGCCTCCCCGGGGCCCGCCTCCCGGAGCTCCTCCTGGCGGTGCCGGAACGCGACGACACGCGATCCCGGACAGGGCCCCGGGGGGGCGGCCCTGCGGCCCTGTGGTGCCCGAAGTGTGTTCGCCGGGCGTTTTCCGGCCAATTCTCACGAGCGTTCTGCCCAAATCGTGATCGATTTGGGCAGAACGCTCGTGAGAATTGGCCGGCGTTGGGCAGCCCTGGTCAGCGCCCAGTGCCGCGTGGAGCAGGGCCCTTTCTCGCTCGGGGCATGGCGCGGCCACCCGGAAAACGAGCCGCGACGATGGGGCGCGGCCGGCGGCCCCGGCGCCGGGGAGTTTTCCCCGAGCAGAGTGGATGGAGGCGCCGTGGCCGGGCGTCCGCCTCCGACGTGGCGGGCGGCCGGGGCGCCCGTGGAGGGGGCTGGCCTCTGTGGGGGAACGGAGTGATCTCTCACTCCACGGCTGGGACGAAGCCGCGAAAGGCGCCGTTGTCGCCGGGACGGTCGGGGGGGCTCGTGGCGCGGGACTCAGGGTTCCCCTTGCGGAGGCCCCCAGGCTCATGCCCCTGGCAACGGAAGTCTGAGCAAGCAGGCCCGCGCCCGGGCCCGGCTTTCGGGGCTGGCCCGGCCCCAGCGGCCGGCGCCAGGGAGGGGACCCCCCCGAGGCTGAGGAGCGGGAGGCGTCGGCCTCCCCGGGCCCCCCTCCCGTAGCTCCTCCTGGCGGTGCAGGAACGCGACGACACGCGATCCCGGACAGGGCCCCGGGGGAGCGGCCCTGAGGCCCTGTGGTGCCCGAAGTGTGTTCGCCAGGCGTTTTCTGGCCAATTCTCACGAGCGTTCTGCCCAAATTGGGATCGATTTGGGCAGAACGCTCGTGAGAATTGGCCGGCGTTGGGCAGCCCTGGTCAGCGACCAGAGCCGCGTGGAGCAGGGCCCTTTCTCGATCGGGACATGGCGTGGCCACCCGGAAAACGAGCCGCGACGATGTGGCGCGGCCGGAGGCCCCGCGCCGGGGAGTTTTCCCCGAGCAGAGTGGATGGAGGCGCCGTGGCCGGGCGTCCGCCTCTGCCGTGGCGGGCGGCCGGGGCGCCCGTGGAGGGGGCTGGCCTCTGTGGGGGAACGGAGTGATCTCTCACTCCACGGCTGGGACGAACCCGAGAAAGGTGCCGTTGTCGCCGGGACGGTCGGGGGGACTCGTGGCGCGGGACTTAGGGTTCCCCATGCGGAGGCCCCCAGGCTCAGGCCCCTGGCAACGGACGGCTGAGCAAGCAGGCCCGGGCCCGGGCCCGGCTTTCGGGGCTCTCCCGGCCCCGGCGGCCGGCGCCAGGGAGGGGACCCCCGGAGGCTGAGGAGCGGGAGGCATCGGCCTCCCCGGGACCCGCCTTCCGGAGATCCTCCTGGCAGTGCCGGAACGCGACGACACGCGATCCCGGACAGGGCCCCGGGGGGGCGGCCCTGCGGCCCTGTGGTGCCCGAAGTGTGTTCGCCGGGTGTTTTCCGGCCAATTCTCACGAGCGTTCTGCCCAAATCGGGATCGATTTGGGCAGAACGCTCGTGAGAATTGGCCGGCGTTGGGCAGCCCTGGTCAGCGCCCAGGGCCGCGTGGAGCAGGGACATTTCTCGCTCGGGGCATGTCGCGGCCACCCGGAAAACGAGCCGCGACGATGGGGCGCGGCCGGCGGCCCCGGCGCCACGGAGTTTTCCCCGAGCAGAGTGGATGGAGGCGCCGTGGCCGGGCGTCCGCCTCCGCCGTGCCGGGCGGCCGGGGCACCCGTGGAGGGGGCTGGCCTCTGTGGGGGAACGGAGTGATCTCTCACTCCACGGCTGGGACGAACCCGCGAAAGGTGCCGTTGTCGCCGGGACGGTCGGGGGGACTCGTGGCGCGGGACTCAGGGTTCCCCATGCGGAGGCCCCCAGGCTCAGGCCCCTGGCAACGGACGGCTGAGCAAGCAGGCCCGGGCCCGGGCCCGGCTTTCGGGGCTGGCCCGGCCCCGGCGGCCGGCGCCAGGGAGGGGACCCCCGGAGGCTGAGGAGCGGGAGGCGTCGGCCTCCCCTGGGCCCGCCTCCCGGAACTCCTCCTGGCGGTGCCGGAATGCGACGACACGGGATCCCGGACAGGACCCCGGGGGGGCGGCCCTGCAGCCCCCTGGTGCCCGAAGTGTGTTCGCCGGGCGTTTTCCGGCCAATTCTCACGAGCGTTCTGCCCAAATCGGGATCGATTTGGGCAGAACGCTCGTGAGAATTGGCCGGCGTTGGGCAGCCCTGGTCAGCGCCCAGTGCCGCGTGGAGCAGGGCCCTTTCTCGCTCGGGGCATGGCACGGCCACCCGGATAACGAGTCGCGACGATGGGGCGCGGCAGGTGGCCCCGGCGCCGGGGAGTTTTCCCCGAGCAGAGTGGATGGAGGCGCCGTGACCGGGCGTCCGCCTCCGCCGTGGCGGGCGGCCGGGGCGCCCGTGGAGGGGGCTGGCCTCTGTGGCGGAACGGAGTGATCTCTCACTCCACGGCTGGGACGAACCCGAGAAAGGTGCCGTTGTCGCCGGGACGGTCGGGGGGACTCGTGGCGCGGGACTAAGGGTTCCCCATGCGGAGGCCCCCAGGCTCAGGCCCCTGGCAACGGACGGCTGAGCAAGCAGGCCCGGGCCCGGGCCCGGCTTTCGGGGCTGTCCCGGCCCCGGCGGCCGGCGCCAGGGAGGGGACCCCCGGAGGCTGAGGAGCGGGAGGCATCGGCCTCCCCGGGACCCGCCTTCCGGAGCTCCTCCTGGCAGTGCCGGAACGCGACGACACGCGATCCCGGACAGGGCCCCGGGGGGGCGGCCCTGCGGCCCTGTGGTGCCCGAAGTGTGTTCGCCGGGCGTTTTCCGGCCAATTCTCACGAGCGTTCTGCCCAAATCGGGATCGATTTGGGCAGAACGCTCGTGAGAATTGGCCGGCGTTGGGCAGCCCTGGTCAGCGCCCAGTGCCGCGTGGAGCAGGGACATTTCTCGCTCGGGGCATGTCGCGGCCACCCGGAAAACGAGCCGCGACGATGGGGCGCGGCCGGCGGCCCCGGCGCCGCGGAGTTTTCCCCGAGCAGAGTGGATGGAGGCGCCGTGTCCGGGCGTCCGCCTCCGCCGTGCCGGGCGGCCGGGGCGCCCGTGGAGGGGGCTGGCCTCTGTGGGGGAACGGAGTGATCTCTCACTCCACGGCTGGGACGAAGCCGCGAAAGGCGCCGTTGTCGCCGGGACGGTCGGGGGGACTCGTGGCGCGGGACTAAGGTTCCCCTTGCGGAGGCCCCCAGGCTCAGGCCCCTGGCAACGGAAGTCTGAGCAAGCAGGCCCGCGCCCGGGCCCGGCTTTCGGGGCTGGCCCGGCCCCAGCGGCCGGCGCCAGGGAGGGGACCCCCCCGAGGCTGAGGAGCGGGAGGCGTCGGCCTCCCCGGGCCCCCCTCCCGTAGCTCCTCCTGGCGTTGCAGGAACGCGACGACACGCGATCCCGGACAGGGCCCCGGGGGAGCGGCCCTGAGGCCCTGTGGTGCCCGAAGTGTGTTCGCCAGGCGTTTTCTGGCCAATTCTCACCAGCGTTCTGCCCAAATTGGGATCGATTTGGGCAGAACGCTCGTGAGAATTGGCCGGCGTTGGGCAGCCCTGGTCAGCGACCAGTGCCGCGTGGAGCAGGGCCCTTTCTCGATCGGGACATGGCGTGGCCACCCGGAAAACGAGCCGCGACGATGTGGCGCGGCCGGAGGCTCCGCGCCGGGGAGTTTTCCCCGAGCAGAGTGGATGGAGGCGCCGTGGCCGGGCATCCGCCTCCGCCGTGGCGGGGGGCCGGGGCGCCCGTGGAGGGGGCTGGCCTCTGTGGGGGAATGAGTGATCTCTCACTCCACGGCTGGGACAAAGCGAGAAAGGTGCCGTTGTCGCCGGGACGGTCGGGGGGACTCGTGGCGCGGGACTCAGGGTTCCCCATGCGGAGGCCCCCAGGCTCAGGCCCCTGGCAACGGACGGCTGAGCAAGCAGGCCCGGGCCCGGGCCTGGCTTTCGGGGCTGTCCCGGCCCCGGCTGCCGGTGCCAGGGAGGGGACCCCCGGAGGCTGAGGAGCGGGAGGCGTCGGCCTCCCCTGGGCCCGCCTCCCGGAGCTCCTCCTGGCGGTGCCGGAACGCGACGACACGGGATCCTGGACAGGACCCCGGGGGGCGGCCCTGCAGCCCCCTGGTGCCCGAAGTGTGTTCGCCGGGCGTTTTCCGGCCAATTCTCACGAGCGTTCTGCCCAAATCTGGATCGATTTGGGCAGAGCGCTCGTGAGAATTGGCCGGCGTTGGGCAGCCCTGGTCAGCGCCCAGTGCCGCGTGGAGCAGGGCCCTTTCTCGCTCGGGGCATGGCACGGCCACCCGGATAACGAGTCGCGACGATGGGACGCGGCAGGTGTCCCCGGCGCCGGGGAGTTTTCCCCGAGCAGAGTGGATGGAGCCGCCGTGGCCGGGCGTCCGCCTCCGCCGTGGCGGGCGGCCGGGGCGCACGTGGAGGGGGCTGGCCTCTGTGAGGGAACGGAGTGATCTCTCACTCCACGGCTGGGACGAACCCGCGAAAGGTGCCGTTGTCGCCGGGACGGTCGGGGGGACTCGTGGCGCGGGACTAAGGGTTCCCCATGCGGAGGCCCCCTGTCTCAGGCCCCTGGCAACGGACGGCTGAGCAAGCAGGCCCGGGCCCGGGCCCGGCTTTCGGGGCTGTCCCGGCCCCGGCGGCCGGCGCCAGGGAGGGGACCCCCGGAGGCTGAGGAGCGGGAGGCATCGGCCTCCCCGGGACCCGCCTCCCGGAGCTCCTCCTGGCGGTGCCGGAACGCGACGACACGCGATCCCGGACAGGGCCCCGGGGGCGCGGCCCTGCGGCCCTGTGGTGCCCGAAGTGTGTTCTCCGTGCGTTTTCCGGCCAATTCTCACGAGCGTTCTGCCCAAATCGGCATCGATTTGGGCAGAACGCTCGTGAGAATTGGCCGGCGTTGGGCAGCCCTGGTCAGCGCCCAGTGTCGCGTGGAGCAGGGCCCTTTCTCGCTCGGGGCATGTCGCGGCCACCCGGAAAACGAGCCGCGACGATGGGGCGCGGCCGGCGGCCCCGGCGCCGGGGAGTTTTCCCCGAGCAGAGTGGATGGAGGCGCCGTGGCAGGGCGTCCGCCTCCGCCGTGCCGGGCGGCCGGGGCGCCCGTGGAGGGGGCTGGCCTTTGTCGGGGAACGGAGTGATCTCTCACTCCACGGCTGGGACGAACCCGCGAAAGGTGCCGTTGTCGCCGGGACGGTCGGGGGGACTGGAGGCGCAGGACTCTGGGTTCCCCATGCGGAGGCCCCCAGGCTCAGGTCCCTGGCAACGGAAGGCTGAGCAAGCAGGCCCGGGCCCGGGCCCGGCTTTCGGGGCTGGCCTGGCCCCGGCGGCTGGCGCCAGGGAGGGGACCCCCGGAGGCTGAGGAACGGGAGGTGTCGGCCGCCCCGGGGCCCGCCTCCCGGAGCTCTCCTGGCGGTGCCGGAACGCGACGACACGCAATCCCGGACAGGGCCCCGGGGGGGCGGCCCTGCGGCCCTGTGGTGCCCGAAGTGTGTTCGCCGGGCGTTTTCCGGCCAATTCTCACGAGCGTTCTGCCCAAATCGGGATCGATTTGGGCAGAACGCTCGTGAGAATTGGCCGGCGTTGGGCAGCCCTGGTCAGCTCCCAGTGCCGCGTGGATCAGGGCCCTTTCTCGCTCGGGGTATGGCGCGGCCACCCGGAAAACGAGCCGCGACGATGGGGCGCGGCCGGCGGCCCCGGCGCCGGGGAGTTTTCCCCGAGCAGAGTGGATGGAGGCGCCGTGGCCGGGCGTCCGCCTCGCCGTGGCGGGCGGCCGGGGCGCCCGTGGAGGGGGCTGGCCTCTATGGGGGAACGGAGTGATCTCTCATTCCACGGCTGTGACGAAGCCGCGAAAGGTGCCGTTGTCGCCGGGACGGTCGGGGGGGACTCGTGGCGCGGGACTCAGGGTTCCCCATGCGGAGGCCCCAAGGCTCAGGCCCCTGGCAACGGAAGGCTGAGCAAGCAGGCCCGGGCCCGGGCCCGGCTTTCGGGGCTGGCCCGGCCCCGGCGGCCGGCGCCAGGGAGGGGACCCCCGGAGGCTGGGGAGCGGGAGGCGTCGGCCTCCCCGGGGCCCACCTCCCGGAGCTCCTCCTGGCGGTGCCGGAACGCGACAACACGCGATCCCGGACAGGGCCCCGGAGGGGCGGCCCTGCGGCCCTGTGGTGCCCGAAGTGTGTTCGCCGGGCGTTTTCCGGCCAATTCTCACGAGCGTTCTGCCCAAATCGGGATCGATTTGGGCAGAACGGTCGTGAGAATTGGCCGGCGTTGGGCAGCCCTGGTCAGCTCCCAGTGCCGCGTGGAGCAGGGCCCTTTCTCGCTCGGGGCATGGCGCGGCCACCCGGAAAACGAGCCGCGACGATGGGGGCGGCCGGCGGCCCCGGCGCCGGGGAGTTTTCCCCGAGCAGAGTGGATGGAGGCGCCGTGGCCGGGCGGCCGCCTCCGCCGTGGCGGGCGGCCGGGGCGCCCATGGAGGGGGCTGGCCTCTGTGGGGGAACGGAGTGATCTCTCACACCACGGCTGGGACGAAGCCGCGAAAGGTGCCGTTGTCGCCAGGACGGTGGGGGGAATCGTGGCGCGGGACTCAGGGTTCCCCATGAGGAGGCCCCCAGGCTCAGGCCCCTGGCAACGGATGGCTGAGCAAGCAGGCCCGGGCCCGGGCCTGGCTTTCGGGGCTGTCCCGGCCCCGGCTGCCGGCGCCAGAGAGGGGACCCCCGGAGGCTGAGGAGCGGGAGGCGTCGGCCTCCCCTGGGCCCGCCTCCCGGAGCTCCTCCTGGCGGTGCCGGAACGCGACGACACGGGATCCCGGACAGGACCCCGGGGGGGCGGGCCTGCAGCCCCCTGGTGCCCGAAGTGTGTTCGCCGGGCGTTTTCCGGCCAATTCTCACGAGCGTTCTGCCCAAATCGGGATCGATTTGGGCAGAACGCTCGTGAGAATTGGCCGGCGTTGGGCAGCCCTGGTCAGCGCCCAGTGCCGCGTGGATCAGGGCCCTTTCTCGCTCGGGGCATGGCGCGGCCACCCGGAAAATGAGCCGCGACGATGGGGCGCGGCCGGCGGCCCCGGCGCCGGGGAGTTTTCCCCAAGCAGAGTGGATGGAGGCGCCGTGGCCGGGCGTCCGCCTCCGCCGTGGCGGGCGGCCGGGGCGCCCGTGGAGGGGGCTGGCCTCTGGGGGGGAACGGAGTGATCTCTCACTCCACGGCTGGGACGAAGCCGCGAAAGGTGCCGTTGTCGCCGGGACGGTCGGGGGGACTCGAGGCGCAGGACTCAGGGTTCCCCATGCGGAGGCCCCCAGGCTCAGGCCCCTGGCATCGGAAGGCTGAGCAAGCAGGCCCGGGCCCGGGCCCGGATTTCGGGGCTGGCCCGGCCCCAGCGGCCGGCGCCAGGGAGGGGACCCCCGGAGGCTGAGGAGCGGGAGGCGTCGGCCTCCCCGGGGCCCGCCTCCCGGAGCTCCTCCTGGCGGTGCCGGAACGCGACGACACGGGATCCCGGACAGGACCCCGGGGGCGCGGCCCTGCAGCCCCCTGGTGCCCGAAGTGTGTTCGCCGGGCGTTTTCCGGCCAATTCTCACGAGCGTTCTGCCCAAATCGGGATCGATTTGGGCAGAACGCTCGTGAGAATTGGCCGGCGTTTGGCAGCCCTGGTCAGCGCCCAGGGCCGCGTGGAGCAGGGACATTTCTCGCTCGGGGCATGGCGCGGCCACCCGGAAAACGAGCCGCGACGATGGGGCGCGGCCGGCGGCCCCGGCGCCGGGGAATTTTTCCCGAGCAGAATGGATGGAGGCGCCGTGGCCGGGCGTCCGCCTCCGCCGTGGTGGGCGGCCGGGGCGCCCGTGGAGGGGGCTGGCCTCTGTGGGGGAACGGAGTGATCTCTCACTCCACGGCTGGGACGAAGCCGCGAAAGGTGCCGTTGTCGCCGGGACGGTCGGTGGGGACTCGTGGCGCGGGACTCAGGGTTCCCCATGCGGAGGCCCCCAGGCTCAGGCCCCTGGCAACGGACGGCTGAGCAAGCAGGCCCGGGCCCGGGCCCGGCTTTAGGGGCTGGCCCGGCCCCGGCGGCCGGCGCCAGGGAGGGGACCCCCAGAGGCTGAGGAGCGGGAGGCGTCGGCCTCCCCGGGGCCCGCCTCCCGGAGCTCCTCCTGGCGGTGCCAGAACGCGACGACACGCGATCCCGGACAGGGCCCCGGGGGGGGGGCCCTGCGGCCCTGTGGTGCCCGAAGTGTATTCACCGGGCGTTTTCCGGCCAATTCTCACGAGCGTTCTTCCCAAATCGGGATCGATTTGGGCAGAACGGTCGTGAGAATTGGCCGGCGTTGGGCAGCCCTGGTCAGCGCCCAGTTCCGCGTGGAGCAGGGCCCTTTCTCGCTCGGGGCATGGCGCGGCCACCCGGAAAACGAGCCGCGACGATGGGGCGCGGCCGGCGTCCCCGGCGCCGGGGAGTTTTCCCCGAGCAGAGTGGATGGAGGCGCCGTGGCCGGGCGTCCGTCTCCGCCGCGGCGGGCCGCCGGGGCGCCCGTGGAGGGGGCTGGCCTCTGTGGGGGATCGGAGTGATCTCTTACACCACGGCTGGGACGAAGCCGCGAAAGGTGCCGTTGTCGCCGGGACGGTCGGGGGGACTCGTGGCGCGGGACTCAGGGTTCCCCATGCGGAGGCCCCCAGGCTCAGGCCCCTGGCAACGGACGGCTGAGCAAGCAGGCCCGGGCCCGGGCCTGGCTTTCGGGGCTGTCCCGGCCCCGGCTGCCGGCGCCAGGGAGGGGACCCCCGGAGGCTGAGGAGCGGGAGGCGTCGGCCTCCCCTGGGCCTGCCTCCCGGAACTCCTCCTGGCGGTGCCGGAATGCGACGACACGGGATCCCGGACAGGACCCCGGGGGGGCGGCCCTGCAGCCCCCTGGTGCCCGAAGTGTGTTCGCCGGGCGTTTTCCGGCCAATTCTCACGAGCGTTCTGCCCAAATCGGGATCGATTTGGGCAGAACGCTCGTGAGAATTGGCCGGCGTTGGGCAGCCCTGGTCAGCGCCCAGTGCCGCGTGGAGCAGGGCCCTTTCTTGCTCGGGGCATGGCACGGCCACGCGGATAACGAGTCGCGACGATGGGGCGCGGCAGGTGGCCCCGGCGCCGGGGAGTTTTCCCCGAGCAGAGTGGATGGAGGCGCCGTGGCCGGGCGTCCGCCTCCGCCGTGGCGGGCGGCCGGGGCGCCCGTGGAGGGGGCTGGCCTCTGTGGGGGAACGGAGTGATCTCTCACTCCACGGCTGGGACGAACCCGAGAAAGGTGCCGTTGTCGCCGGGACGGTCGGGGGGACTCGTGGCGCGGGACTAAGGGTTCCCCATGCGGAGGCCCCCAGGCTCAGGCCCCTGGCAACGGACGGCTGAGCAAGCAGGCCCGGGCCCGGGCCCGGCTTTCGGGGCTGTCCCGGCCCCGGCGGCCGGCGCCAGGGAGGGGACCCCCGGAGGCTGAGGAGCGGGAGGCATCGGCCTCCCCGGGACCCGCCTTCCGGAGCTCCTCCTGGCAGTGCCGGAACGCGACGACACGCGATCCCGGACAGGGCCCCGGGGGGGCGGCCCTGCGGCCCTGTGGTGCCCGAAGTGTGTTCGCCGGGCGTTTTCCGGCCAATTCTCACGAGCGTTCTGCCCAAATCGGGATCGATTTGGGCAGAACGCTCGTGAGAATTGGCCGGCGTTGGGCAGCCCTGGTCAGCGCCCAGGGCCGCGTGGAGCAGGGACATTTCTCGCTCGGGGCATGTCGCGGCCACCCGGAAAACGAGCCGCGACGATGGGGCGCGGCCGGCGGCCCCGGCGCCACGGAGTTTTCCCCGAGCAGAGTGGATGGAGGCGCCGTGGCCGGGCGTCCGCCTCCGCCGTGCCGGGCGGCCGGGGCACCCGTGGAGGGGGCTGGCCTCTGTGGGGGAACGGAGTGATCTCTCACTCCACGGCTGGGACGAACCCGCGAAAGGTGCCGTTGTCGCCGGGACGGTCGGGGGGACTCGTGGCGCGGGACTCAGGGTTCCCCATGCGGAGGCCCCCAGGCTCAGGCCCCTGGCAACGGACGGCTGAGCAAGCAGGCCCGGGCCCGGGCCCGGCTTTCGGGGCTGGCCCGGCCCCGGCGGCCGGCGCCAGGGAGGGGACCCCCGGAGGCTGAGGAGCGGGAGGCATCGGCCTCCCCGGGACCCGCCTTCCGGAGCTCCTCCTGGCAGTGCCGGAACGCGACGACACGCGATCCCGGACAGGGCCCCGGGGGGGCGGCCCTGCGGCCCTGTGGTGCCCGAAGTGTATTCGCCGGGCGTTTTCCGGCCAATTCTCACGAGCGTTCTGCCCAAATCGGGATCGATTTGGGCAGAACGCTCGTGAGAATTGGCCGGCGTTGGGCAGCCCTGGTCAGCGCCCAGGGCCGCGTGGAGCAGGGACATTTCTCGCTCGGGGCATGTCGCGGCCACCCGGAAAACGAGCCGCGACGATGGGGCGCGGCCGGCGGCCCCGGCGCCGCGGAGGTTTCCCCGAGCAGAGTGGATGGAGGCGCCGTGGCTGGGCGTCCGCCTCCGCCGTGCCGGGCGGCCGGGGCGCCCGTGGAGGGGGCTGGCCTCTGTGGGGGAACGGAGTGATCTCTCACTCCACGGCTGGGACGAACCCGCGAAAGGTGCCGTTGTCGCCGGGACGGTCGGGGGGACTCGTGGCGCGGGACTCAGTGTTCCCCATGCGGAGGCCCCCAGGCTCAGGCCCCTGGCAACGGACGGCTGAGCAAGCAGGCCCGGGCCCGGGCCCGGCTTTCGGGGCTGGCCCGGCCCCGGCGGCCGGCGCCAGGGAGGGGACCCCCGGAGGCTGAGGAGCGGGAGGCGTCGGCCTCCCCGGGGCCCGCTTCCCGGAGCTCCTCCTGGCGGTGCCGGAACGCGACGACACGCGATCCCGGACAGGGCCCCGGGGGGGCGGCCCTGCGGCCCTGTGGTGCCCGAAGTGTGTTCGCCGGGCGTTTTCCGGCCAATTCTCACGAGCGTTCTGCCAAATCGGGATCGATTTGGGCAGAACGCTCGTGAGAATTGGCCGGCGTTGGGCAGCCCTGGTCAGCGCCCAGTGCCGCGTGGAGCAGGGCCCTTTCTCGCTCGGGGCATGGCGCGGCCACCCGGAAAACGAGCCGCGACGATGGGGCGCGGCCGGCGGCCCCGGCGCCGGGGAGTTTTCCCCGAGCAGAGTGGATGGAGGCGCCGTGGCCGGGCGTCCGCCTCCGACGTGGCGGGCGGCCGGGGCGCCCGTGGAGGGGGCTGGCCTCTGTGGGGGAACGGAGTGATCTCTCACTCCACGGCTGGGACGAAGCCGCGAAAGGCGCCGTTGTCGCCGGGACGGTCGGGGGGACTCGTGGCGCGGGACTCAGGGTTCCCCTTGCGGAGGCCCCCAGGCTCATGCCCCTGGCAACGGAAGTCTGAGCAAGCAGGCCCGCGCCCGGGCCCGGCTTTCGGGGCTGGCCCGGCCCCAGCGGCCGGCGCCAGGGAGGGGACCCCCGGAGGCTGAGGAGCGGGAGGCGTCGGCCTCCCCAGGCCCCCCTCCCGTAGCTCCTCCTGGCGGTGCAGGAACGCGACGACACGCGATCCCGGACAGGGCCCCGGGGGAGCGGCCCTGAGGCCCTGTGGTGCCCGAAGTGTGTTCGCCAGGCGTTTTCTGGCCAATTCTCACGAGCGTTCTGCCCAAATTGGGATCGATTTGGGCAGAACGCTCGTGAGAATTGGCCGGCGTTGGGCAGCCCTGGTCAGCGACCAGTGCCGCGTGGAGCAGGGCCCTTTCTCGATCGGGACATGGCGCGGCCACCCGGAAAACGAGCCGCGACGATGTGGCGCGGCCGGAGGCCCCGCGCCGGGGAGTTTTCCCCGAGCAGAGTGGATGGAGGCGCCGTGGCCGGGCATCCGCCTCCGCCGTGGCGGGGGGCCGGGGCGCCCGTGGAGGGGGCTGGCCTCTGTGGGGGAATGAGTGATCTCTCACTCCACGGCTGGGACAAAGCGAGAAAGGTGCCGTTGTCGCCGGGACGGTCGGGGGGACTCGTGGCGCGGGACTCAGGGTTCCCCATGCGGAGGCCCCCAGGCTCAGGCCCCTGGCAACGGAAGGCTGAGCAAGCAGGCCCGGGACCGGGCCCGGATTTCAGGGCTGGCCCGGCCCCAGGGTCCGTCGCCAGGGAGGGGACCCCCGGAGGCTGAGGAGCGGGAGGCGTCGGCCTCCCCGGGGCCCGCCTCCCGGAGCTCCTCCTGGCGGTGCCGGAACGCGACGACACGCGATGCCGGACAGGGCCCCGGGGGGGGCGGCCCTGCGGCCCTGTGGTGCCCGAAGTGTGTTCGCCGGGCGTTTTCCGGCCAATTCTCACGAGCGTTCTGCCCAAATCGGGATCGATTTGGGCAGAACGCTCGTGAGAATTGGCCGGCGTTGGGCAGCCCTGGTCAGCGACCAGGGCCGCGTGGAGCAGGGCCCTTTCTCGCTCGGGGCATGTCGCGGCCAAACGGAAAACGAGCCGTGACGATGGGGCGCCGCCGGCGGCCCCGGCGCCGGGGAGTTTTCCCCGAGCAGAGTGGATGGAGGGGCCGTGGCCGGGAGTCCGCGTCCTCCGTGGCGGGCGGCCGGGGCGCCCGTGGAGGGGGCTGGCCTCTGTGGGGGATTGGAGTGATCTCTCACTCCACGGATGGGACGAAGCCGCGAAAGGTGCCGTTGTCGCCGGGACGGTCGGGGGGACTCGTGGCGCGGGACTCAGGGTTCCCCATGCGGAGGCCCCCAGGCTCAGGCCCTTGGCAACGGAAGGCTGAGCAAGCAGGCCCGGGCCCGGGCCCGGCTTTCGGGGCTGGCCCGGCCCCAGCGGCCGGCGCCAGGGAGGGGACCCCCGGAGGCTGAGGAGCGGGAGGCGTCGGCCTCCCCGGGGCCCGCCTCCCGGAGCTCCTCCTGGCGGTGCCGGAACGCGACGACACGCGATCCCGGACAGAGCCCCTGGGGGGCGGCCCTGCGGCCCTGTGGTGCCCGAAGTGTGTTCGCCGGGCGTTTTCCGGCCAATTCTCACGAGCGTTTTGCCCAAATCGGGATCGATTTGGGCAGAACGCTCGTGAGAATTGGCCGGCGTTGGGCAGCCCTGTTCAGCGCCCAGTGCCGCGTGGAGCAGGGCCCTTTCTCCCTCGGGGCATATCGCGGCCATCCGGAAAACGAGCCGCGAGGATGGGGCGCGGACGGCGGCCCCGGCGCTGGGGAGTCTTCCCCGAGCAGAGTGGATGGAGGCGCCGTGGACGGTCGTCCGCCTCCGCCGTGGCGGGCCGCCGGGGCGCCCGTGGAGGGGGCTGGCCTCTGTGGGGAACGGAGTGATCTCTCACTCCACGGCTGGGACGAAGCCAAGAAAGGTGCCGTTGTCGCCGGACGGTCGGGGGGACTCGAGGCGCAGGACACAGGGTTCCCCATGCGGAGGCCCCCAGGCTAAGGCCCCTGGCAACGGAAGGCTGAGCAAGCAGGCCCGGGACCGGGCCCGGATTTCGGGGCTGGCCCGGCCCCAGCGGCCGGCGCCAGGGAGGGGAACCCCGGACGCTGAGGAGCGGGAGGCATCGGCCTCACCGGGGCCCGCCTCCCGGAGCTCCTCCTGGCGGTGCCGTAACGCGACGACACGCGATCCCGGACAGGGCCCCGGGGGGGCGGCCCTGCGGCCCTGTGGTGCCCGAAGTGTGATCGCCAGGCGTTTTCCGGCCAATTCTCACGAGCGTTCTGCCCAAATCGGGATCGATTTGGGCAGAACGCTCGTGAGAATTGGCCGGCGTTGGGCAGCCCTGGTCAGCGCCCAGTGCCGCGTGGATCAGGGCCCTTTCTCGCTCGGGGCATGGCGCGGCCACCCGGAAAACGAGCCGCGACGATGGGGCGCGGCCGGCGGCCCCGGCGCCGGGGAGTTTTCCCCGAGCAGAGTGGATGGAGGCGCCGAGGCCGGGCGTCCGCCTCCGCCGTGGCGGGCCGCCGGGGCGCCCGTGGAGGGGGCTGGCCTCTGTGGGGGATCGGAGTGATCTCTCACACCACGGCTGGGACGAAGCCGCGAAATGTGCCGTTGTCGCCGGGACGGTCGGGGGGACTCGTGGCGCGGGACTCAGGGTTCCCCGTGCGGAGGCCCCCAGGCTCAGGCCCCTGGCAAAGGAAGGCTGAGCAAGCAGGCCCGGGACCGGGCCCGGATTTCGGGGCTGGCCCGGCCCCAGCGGCCGGCGCCAGGGAGGGGAACCCCGGACGCTGAGGAGCGGGAGGCATCGGCCTCACCGGGGTCCGCCTCCCGGAGCTCCGCCTGGCGGTGCCGGAACGCGACGACACGCGATCCCGGACAGGGCCCCGGGGGGGCGGCCCTGCGGCCCTGTGGTGCCCGAAGTGTGTTCGCCGGGCGTTTTCCGGCCAATTCTCACGAGCGTTCTGCCCAAATCGGGATCGATTTGGGCAGAACGCTTGTGAGAATTGGCCGGCGTTGGGCAGCCCTGGTCAGCGCCCAGTGCCGCGTGGAGCAGGGCCCTTTCTCGCTCGGGGCATGGCGCGGCCACCCGGAAAACGAGCCGCGATGATGGGGCGTGGCTGGCGGCCCCGGCGCCGGGGAGTTTTCCCCGAGCAGAGTGGATGGAGGCGCCGTGGCCGGGCGTCCGCCTCCTCCGTGGCGGGCGGCCGGGGCGCCCGTGGAGGGGGCTGGCCTCTGTGGGGGAACGGAGTGATCTCTCACTCCACGGCTGGGACGAAGCCGCGAAAGGTGCCGTTGTCGCCGGGACGGTCGGGGGGACTCGTGGCGCGGGACTCAGGGTTCCCCATGCAGAGGCCCCCAGGCTCAGGCCCCTGGCAACGGACGGCTGAGCAAGCAGGCCCGGGCCCGGGCCCGGCTTTCGGGGCTGGCCCGGCCCCGGCGGCCGGCGCCAGGGAGGGGACCCCCGGAGGCTGAGGAGCGGGAGGCGTCGGCCTCCCCGGGGCCCACCTCCCGGAGCTCCTCCTGTCGGTGCCGGAACGCGACGACACGCGATCCCGGACAGGGCCCCGGGGGGGGCGGCCCTGCGGCCCTGTGGTGCCCGAAGTGTGTTCGCCGGGCGTTTTCCGGCCAATTCTCACGAGCGTTCTGCCCAAATCGGGATCGATTTGGGCAGAACGCTCGTGAGAATTGGCCGGCGTTGGGCAGCCCTGGTCAGCGCCCAGTGCCGCGTGGAGCAGGGCCCTTTCTCGCTCGGGGCATGGCGCGGCCACCCGGAAAACGAGCCGCGACGATGGGGCGCGGCCGGCGGCCCCGGCGCCGGGGAGTTTTCCCCGAGCAGAGTGGATGGAGGCGCCGTGGCCGGGCGTCCGCCTCCGCCGTGCCGAGCGGCCGGGGCGCCCGTGGAGGGGGCTGGCCTCTGTCGGGGAACGGAGTGATCTCTCACTCCACGGCTTGGACGAAGCCGAGAAAGGTGCCGTTGTCGCCGGGACGGTCGGGGGGACTCGAGGCGCAGGACACAGGGTTCCCCATGCGGAGGCCCCCAGGCTCAGGCCCCTGGCAACGGAAGGCTGAGCAAGCAGGCCCGGGACCGGGCCCGGATTTCGGGGCTGGCCCGGCAACAGCGGCCGGCGCCAGGGAGGGGAACCCCGGACGCTGAGGAGCGGGAGTCATCGGCCTCACCGGGGCCCGACTCCCGGAGCTCCTCCTGGCGGTGCTGGAACGCGACGACACGCGATCCCTGACAGGGCCCCGGGGGGGCGGCCCTGCGGCCCTGTGGTGCCCGAAGTGTGTTCGCCGGGCGTTTTCCGGCCAATTCTCACGAGCGTTCTGCCCAAATCGGGATCGATTTGGGACGAACGCTCGTGAGAATTGGCTGGCGTTGGGCAGCCCTGGTGAGCGTCCAGGGCCACGTGGAGCAGGGCCCTTTCTCGCTCGGGGCATTTCGCGGCCACCCAGAAAACGAGCCGCGACGATGGGGCGCGGCCGGCCGCCCAGGCGCCGGGGAGTTTTCCCCGAGCAGAGTGGATGGAGGCGCCGTGGCCGGGCGCCCGCCTCCGCCGTGCCGGGCGGCCGGGGCGCCCGTGGAGGGGGCTGGCCTCTGTCGGGGAACGGAGTGATCTCTCACTCCACGGCTGGGACAAAGCCGAGAAAGGTGCCGTTGTCGCCGGGACGGTCGGGGAGACTGGAGGCGCAGGACTCTGGGTTCCCCATGCGGAGGCCCCCAGGCTCAGGCCCCTGGCAACGGAAGGCTGAGCAACCAGGCCCGGGCCCGGGCCCGGCTTTCGGGGCTGGCCTGGCCCCGGCGGCCGGCGCCAGGGAGGGGACCCCCGGAGGCTGAGGAACGGGAGGCGTCGGCCTCCCCGGGGCCCGCCTCCCGGAGCTCTCCTGGCGGTGCCGGAACGCGACGACACGCGATCCCGGACAGGGCCCCGGGGGGGCGGCCCTGCGGCCCTGTGGTGCCCGAAGTGTGTTCGCCGGGCGTTTTCCGGCCAATTCTCACGAGCGTTCTGCCCAAATCGGGATCGATTTGGGCAGAACGCTCGTGAGAATTGGCCGGCGTTGGGCAGCCCTGGTCAGCGCCCAGTGCCGCGTGGAGCAGGGCCCTTTCTCGCTCGGGGCATGGCGCGGGCCCCGGAAAATGAGCCGCGACGATGGGGCGCGGCCGGCGGCCCCGGCGCCGGGGAGTTTTCCCCGAGCAGAGTGGATGGAGGCGCCGTGGCCGGGCGTCAGCCTCCGCCGTGGCGGGCGGCCGGGGCGCCCGTGGAGGGGGCTGGCCTCTGGGGGGGAACGGAGTGATCTCTCACTCCACGGCTGCGACGAAGCCGCGAAAGGTGCCGTTGTCGCCGGGACGGTCGGGGGGACTCGAGGCGCAGGACTCAGGGTTCCCCATGCGGAGGCCCCCAGGCTCAGGCCCCTGGCATCGGAAGGCTGAGCAAGCAGGCCCGGGCCCGGGCCCGGATTTCGGGGCTGGCCCGGCCCCAGCGGCCGGCGCCAGGGAGGGGACCCCCGGAGGCTGAGGAGCGGGAGGCGTCGGCCTCCCCGGGGCCCGCCTCCCGGAGCTCCTCCTGGCGGTGCCGGAACGCGACGACACGGGATCCCGGACAGGACCCCGGGGGCGCGGCCCTGCAGCCCCCTGGTGCCCGAAGTGTGTTCGCCGGGCGTTTTCCGGCCAATTCTCACGAGCGTTCTGCCCAAATCGGGATCGATTTGGGCAGAACGCTCGTGAGAATTGGCCGGCGTTTGGCAGCCCTGGTCAGCGCCCAGGGCCGCGTGGAGCAGGGACATTTCTCGCTCGGGGCATGGCGCGGCCACCCGGAAAACGAGCCGCGACGATGGGGCGCGGCCGGCGGCCCCGGCGCCGGGGAATTTTTCCCGAGCAGAATGGATGGAGGCGCCGTGGCCGGGCGTCCGCCTCCGCCGTGGTGGGCGGCCGGGGCGCCCGTGGAGGGGGCTGGCCTCTGTGGGGGAACGGAGTGATCTCTCACTCCACGGCTGGGACGAAGCCGCGAAAGGTGCCGTTGTCGCCGGGACGGTCGGTGGGACTCGTGGCGCGGGACTCAGGGTTCCCCATGCGGAGGCCCCCAGGCTCAGGCCCCTGGCAACGGACGGCTGAGCAAGCAGGCCCGGGCCCGGGCCCGGCTTTAGGGGCTGGCCCGGCCCCGGCGGCCGGCGCCAGGGAGGGGACCCCCGGAGGCTGAGGAGCGGGAGGCGTCGGCCTCCCCGGGCCCCCCTCCCGTAGCTCCTCCTGGCGGTGCAGGAACGCGACGACACGCGATCCCGGACAGAGCCCCTGGGGGGCGGCCCTGCGGCCCTGTGGTGCCCGAAGTGTGTTCGCCGGGCGTTTTCCGGCCAATTCTCACGAGCGTTTTGCCCAAATCGGGATCGATTTGGGCAGAACGCTCGTGAGAATTGGCCGGCGTTGGGCAGCCCTGTTCAGCGCCCAGTGCCGCGTGGAGCAGGGCCCTTTCTCCCTCGGGGCATATCGCGGCCATCCGGAAAACGAGCCGCGAGGATGGGGCGCGGACGGCGGCCCCGGCGCTGGGGAGTCTTCCCCGAGCAGAGTGGATGGAGGCGCCGTGGACGGTCGTCCGCCTCCGCCGTGGCGGGCCGCCGGGGCGCCCGTGGAGGGGGCTGGCCTCTGCGGGGAACGGAGTGATCTCTCACTCCACGGCTGGGACGAAGCCAAGAAAGGTGCCGTTGTCGCCGGGACGGTCGGGGGGACTCGAGGCGCAGGACACAGGGTTCCCCATGCGGAGGCCCCCAGGCTAAGGCCCCTGGCAACGGAAGGCTGAGCAAGCAGGCCCGGGACCGGGCCCGGATTTCGGGGCTGGCCCGGCCCCAGCGGCCGGCGCCAGGGAGGGGAACCCCGGACGCTGAGGAGCGGGAGGCATCGGCCTCACCGGGGCCCGCCTCCCGGAGCTCCTCCTGGCGGTGCCGTAACGCGACGACACGCGATCCCGGACAGGGCCCCGGGGGGGCGGCCCTGCGGCCCTGTGGTGCCCGAAGTGTGATCGCCAGGCGTTTTCCGGCCAATTCTCACGAGCGTTCTGCCCAAATCGGGATCGATTTGGGCAGAACGCTCGTGAGAATTGGCCGGCGTTGGGCAGCCCTGGTCAGCGCCCAGTGCCGCGTGGATCAGGGCCCTTTCTCGCTCGGGGCATGGCGCGGCCACCCGGAAAACGAGCCGCGACGATGGGGCGCGGCCGGCGGCCCCGGCGCCGGGGAGTTTTCCCCGAGCAGAGTGGATGGAGGCGCCGAGGCCGGGCGTCCGCCTCCGCCGTGGCGGGCCGCCGGGGCGCCCGTGGAGGGGGCTGGCCTCTGTGGGGGATCGGAGTGATCTCTCACACCACGGCTGGGACGAAGCCGCGAAATGTGCCGTTGTCGCCGGGACGGTCGGGGGGACTCGTGGCGCGGGACTCAGGGTTCCCCGTGCGGAGGCCCCCAGGCTCAGGCCCCTGGCAAAGGAAGGCTGAGCAAGCAGGCCCGGGACCGGGCCCGGATTTCGGGGCTGGCCCGGCCCCAGCGGCCGGCGCCAGGGAGGGGAACCCCGGACGCTGAGGAGCGGGAGGCATCGGCCTCACCGGGGTCCGCCTCCCGGAGCTCCGCCTGGCGGTGCCGGAACGCGACGACACGCGATCCCGGACAGGGCCCCGGGGGGGCGGCCCTGCGGCCCTGTGGTGCCCGAAGTGTGTTCGCCGGGCGTTTTCCGGCCAATTCTCACGAGCGTTCTGCCCAAATCGGGATCGATTTGGGCAGAACGCTTGTGAGAATTGGCCGGCGTTGGGCAGCCCTGGTCAGCGCCCAGTGCCGCGTGGAGCAGGGCCCTTTCTCGCTCGGGGCATGGCGCGGCCACCCGGAAAACGAGCCGCGATGATGGGGCGTGGCTGGCGGCCCCGGCGCCGGGGAGTTTTCCCCGAGCAGAGTGGATGGAGGCGCCGTGGCCGGGCGTCCGCCTCCTCCGTGGCGGGCGGCCGGGGCGCCCGTGGAGGGGGCTGGCCTCTGTGGGGGAACGGAGTGATCTCTCACTCCACGGCTGGGACGAAGCCGCGAAAGGTGCCGTTGTCGCCGGGACGGTCGGGGGGACTCGTGGCGCGGGACTCAGGGTTCCCCATGCAGAGGCCCCCAGGCTCAGGCCCCTGGCAACGGACGGCTGAGCAAGCAGGCCCGGGCCCGGGCCCGGCTTTCGGGGCTGGCCCGGCCCCGGCGGCCGGCGCCAGGGAGGGGACCCCCGGAGGCTGAGGAGCGGGAGGCGTCGGCCTCCCCGGGGCCCACCTCCCGGAGCTCCTCCTGTCGGTGCCGGAACGCGACGACACGCGATCCCGGACAGGGCCCCGGGGGGGCGGCCCTGCGGCCCTGTGGTGCCCGAAGTGTGTTCGCCGGGCGTTTTCCGGCCAATTCTCACGAGCGTTCTGCCCAAATCGGGATCGATTTGGGCAGAACGCTCGTGAGAATTGGCCGGCGTTGGGCAGCCCTGGTCAGCGCCCAGTGCCGCGTGGAGCAGGGCCCTTTCTCGCTCGGGGCATGGCGCGGCCACCCGGAAAACGAGCCGCGACGATGGGGCGCGGCCGGCGGCCCCGGCGCCGGGGAGTTTTCCCCGAGCAGAGTGGATGGAGGCGCCGTGGCCGGGCGTCCGCCTCCGCCGTGCCGAGCGGCCGGGGCGCCCGTGGAGGGGGCTGGCCTCTGTCGGGGAACGGAGTGATCTCTCACTCCACGGCTTGGACGAAGCCGAGAAAGGTGCCGTTGTCGCCGGGACGGTCGGGGGGACTCGAGGCGCAGGACACAGGGTTCCCCATGCGGAGGCCCCCAGGCTCAGGCCCCTGGCAACGGAAGGCTGAGCAAGCAGGCCCGGGACCGGGCCCGGATTTCGGGGCTGGCCCGGCAACAGCGGCCGGCGCCAGGGAGGGGAACCCCGGACGCTGAGGAGCGGGAGTCATCGGCCTCACCGGGGCCCGACTCCCGGAGCTCCTCCTGGCGGTGCTGGAACGCGACGACACGCGATCCCGGACAGGGCCCCGGGGGGGCGGCCCTGCGGCCCTGTGGTGCCCGAAGTGTGTTCGCCGGGCGTTTTCCGGCCAATTCTCACGAGCGTTCTGCCCAAATCGGGATCGATTTGGGACGAACGCTCGTGAGAATTGGCTGGCGTTGGGCAGCCCTGGTGAGCGTCCAGGGCCACGTGGAGCAGGGCCCTTTCTCGCTCGGGGCATTTCGCGGCCACCCGGAAAACGAGCCGCGACGATGGGGCGCGGCCGGCCGCCCAGGCGCCGGGGAGTTTTCCCCGAGCAGAGTGGATGGAGGCGCCGTGGCCGGGCGCCCGCCTCCGCCGTGCCGGGCGGCCGGGGCGCCCGTGGAGGGGGCTGGCCTCTGTCGGGGAACGGAGTGATCTCTCACTCCACGGCTGGGACAAAGCCGAGAAAGGTGCCGTTGTCGCCGGGACGGTCGGGGAGACTGGAGGCGCAGGACTCTGGGTTCCCCATGCGGAGGCCCCCAGGCTCAGGCCCCTGGCAACGGAAGGCTGAGCAACCAGGCCCGGGCCCGGGCCCGGCTTTCGGGGCTGGCCTGGCCCCGGCGGCCGGCGCCAGGGAGGGGACCCCCGGAGGCTGAGGAACGGGAGGCGTCGGCCTCCCCGGGGCCCGCCTCCCGGAGCTCTCCTGGCGGTGCCGGAACGCGACGACACGCGATCCCGGACAGGGCCCCGGGGGGGCGGCCCTGCGGCCCTGTGGTGCCCGAAGTGTGTTCGCCGGGCGTTTTCCGGCCAATTCTCACGAGCGTTCTGCCCAAATCGGGATCGATTTGGGCAGAACGCTCGTGAGAATTGGCCGGCGTTGGGCAGCCCTGGTCAGCGCCCAGTGCCGCGTGGAGCAGGGACATTTCTCGCTCGGGGCATGGCGCGGCCACCGGAAAACGAGCCGCGACGATGGGGCGCGGCCGGCGGCCCCGGCGCCGGGGAGTTTTTCCCGAGCAGAGTGGATGGAGGCGCCGTGGCCGGGCGTCCGCCTCCGCCGTGGCGGGCGGCCGGGGCGCCCGTGGAGGGGGCTGGCCTCTGGGGGGGAACGGAGTGATCTCTCACTCCACGGCTGGGACGAAGCCGCGAAAGGTGCCGTTGTCGCCGGGACGGTCGGTGGGACTCGTGGCGCGGGACTCAGGGTTCCCCATGCGGAGGCCCCCAGGCTCAGGCCCCTGGCAACGGACGGCTGAGCAAGCAGGCCCGGGCCCGGGCCCGGATTTCGGGGCTGGCCCGGCCCCAGCGGCCGGCGCCAGGGAGGGGACCCCCGGAGGCTGAGGAGCGGGAGGCGTCGGCCTCCCCGGGGCCCGCCTCCCGGAGCTCCTCCTGGCGGTGCCGGAACGCGACGACACGCGATCCCGGACAGGACCCCGGGGGAGCGGCCCTGAGGCCCTGTGGTGCCCGAAGTGTGTTCGCCAGGCGTTTTCTGGCCAATTCTCACGAGCGTTCTGCCCAAATTGGGATCGATTTGGGCAGAACGCTCGTGAGAATTGGCCGGCGTTGGGCAGCCCTGGTCAGCGACCAGTGCCGCGTGGAGCAGGGCCCTTTCTCGATCGGGACATGGCGTGGCCACCCGGAAAACGAGCCGCGACGATGTGGCGCGGCCGGAGGCCCCGCGCCGGGGAGTTTTCCCCGAGCAGAGTGGATGGAGGCGCCGTGGCCGGGCATCCGCCTCCGCCGTGGCGGGGGGCCGGGGCGCCCGTGGAGGGGGCTGGCCTCTGTGGGGGATCGGAGTGATCTCTTACACCACGGCTGGGACGAAGCCGCGAAAGGTGCCGTTGTCGCCGGGACGGTCGGGGGGACTCGTGGCGCGGGACTCAGGGTTCCCCATGCGGAGGCCCCAAGGCTCAGGCCCCTGGCAACGGACGGCTGAGCAAGCAGGCCCGGGCCCGGGCCTGGCTTTCGGGGCTGTCCCGGCCCCGGCTGCCGGCGCCAGGGAGGTACCCCCGGAGGCTGAGGAGCGGGAGGCGTCGGCCTCCCCTGGGCCTGCCTCCCGGAACTCCTCCTGGCGGTGCCGGAATGCGACGACACGGGATCCCGGACAGGACCCCGGGGGGGTGGCCCTGCAGCCCCCTGGTGCCCGAAGTGTGTTCGCCGGGCGTTTTCCGGCCAATTCTCACGAGCGTTCTGCCCAAATCGGGATCGATTTGGGCAGAACGCTCGTGAGAATTGGCCGGCGTTGGGCAGCCCTGGTCAGCGCCCAGTGCCGCGTGGAGCAGGGCCCTTTCTCGCTCGGGGCATGGCACGGCCACCCAGATAACGAGTCGCGACGATGGGGCGCGGCAGGTGGCCCCGGCGCCGGGGAGTTTTCCCCGAGCAGAGTGGATGGAGGCGCCGTGGCCGGGCGTCCGCCTCTGCCGTGGCGGGCGGCCGGGGCGCCCGTGGAGGGGGCTGGCCTCTGTGGGGGAACGGAGTGATCTCTCACTCCACGGCTGGGACGAACCCGAGAAAGGTGCCGTTGTCGCCGGGACGGTCGGGGGGACTCGTGGCGCGGGACTTAGGGTTCCCCATGCGGAGGCCCCCAGGCTCAGGCCCCTGGCAACGGACGGCTGAGCAAGCAGGCCCGGGCCCGGGCCCGGCTTTCGGGGCTGTCCCGGCCCCGGCGGCCGGCGCCAGGGAGGGGACCCCCGGAGGCTGAGGAGCGGGAGGCATCGGCCTCCCCGGGACCCGCCTTCCGGAGATCCTCCTGGCAGTGCCGGAACGCGACGACACGCGATCCCGGACAGGGCCCCGGGGGGGCGGCCCTGCGGCCCTGTGGTGCCCGAAGTGTGTTCGCCGGGCGTTTTCCGGCCAATTCTCACGAGCGTTCTGCCCAAATCGGGATCGATTTGGGCAGAACGCTCGTGAGAATTGGCCGGCGTTGGGCAGCCCTGGTCAGCGCCCAGGGCCGCGTGGAGCAGGGACATTTCTCGCTCGGGGCATGTCGCGGCCACCCGAAAAACGAGCCGCGACGATGGGGCGCGGCCGGCGGCCCCGGCGCCACGGAGTTTTCCCCGAGCAGAGTGGATGGAGGCGCCGTGGCCGGGCGTCCGCCTCCGCCGTGCCGGGCGGCCGGGGCACCCGTGGAGGGGGCTGGCCTCTGTGGGGGAACGGAGTGATCTCTCACTCCACGGCTGGGACGAACCCGCGAAAGGTGCCGTTGTCGCCGGGACGGTCGGGGGGACTCGTGGCGCGGGACTCAGGGTTCCCCATGCGGAGGCCCCCAGGCTCAGGCCCCTGGCAACGGACGGCTGAGCAAGCAGGCCCGGGCCCGGGCCCGGCTTTCGGGGCTGGCCCGGCCCCGGCGGCCGGCGCCAGGGAGGGGACCCCCGGAGGCTGAGGAGCGGGAGGCGTCGGCCTCCCCTGGGCCCGCCTCCCGGAACTTCTCCTGGCGGTGCCGGAATGCGACGACACGGGATCCCGGACAGGACCCCGGGGGGGCGGCCCTGCAGCCCCCTGGTGCCCGAAGTGTGTTCGCCGGGCGTTTTCCGGCCAATTCTCACGAGCGTTCTGCCCAAACCGGGATCGATTTGGGCAGAACGCTCGTGAGAATTGGCCGGCGTTGGGCAGCCCTGGTCAGCGCCCAGTGCCGCGTGGAGCAGGGCCCTTTCTCGCTCGGGGCATGGCGCGGCCACCCGGAAAACGAGCCGCGACGATGGGGCGCGGCCGGCGGCCCCGGCGCCGGGGAGTTTTCCCCGAGCAGAGTGGATGGAGGCGCCGTGGCCGGGCGTCCGCCTCCGACGTGGCGGGCGGCCGGGGCGCCCGTGGAGGGGGCTGGCCTCTGTGGGGGAACGGAGTGATCTCTCACTCCACGGCTGGGACGAAGCCGCGAAAGGCGCCGTTGTCGCCGGGACGGTCGGGGGGACTCGTGGCGCGGGACTCAGGGTTCCCCATGCGGAGGCCCCCAGGCTCATGCCCCTGGCAACGGAAGTCTGAGCAAGCAGGCCCGCGCCCGGGCCCGGCTTTCGGGGCTGGCCCGGCCCCAGCGGCCGGCGCCAGGGAGGGGACCCCCCCGAGGCTGAGGAGCGGGAGGCGTCGGCCTCCCCGGGCCCCCCTCCCGTAGCTCCTCCTGGCGGTGCAGGACCGCGACGACACGCGATCCCGGACAGGGCCCCGGGGGAGCGGCCCTGAGGCCCTGTGGTGCCCGAAGTGTGTTCGCCAGGCGTTTTCTGGCCAATTCTCACCAGCGTTCTGCCCAAATTGGGATCGATTTGGGCAGAACGCTCGTGAGAATTGGCCGGCGTTGGGCAGCCCTGGTCAGCGACCAGTGCCGCGTGGAGCAGGGCCCTTTCTCGATCGGGACATGGCGTGGCCACCCGGAAAACGAGCCGGGACGATGTGGCGCGGCCGGAGGCCCCGCGCCGGGGAGTTTTCCCCGAGCAGAGTGGATGGAGGCGCCGTGGCCGGGCATCCGCCTCCGCCGTGGCGGGGGGCCGGGGCGACCGTGGAGGGGGCTGGCCTCTGTGGGGGAATGAGTGATCTCTCACTCCACGGCTGGGACAAAGCGAGAAAGGTGCCGTTGTCGCCGGGACGGTCGGGGGGACTCGTGGCGCGGGACTCAGGGTTCCCCATGCGGAGGCCCCCAGGCTCAGGCCCCTGGCAACGGACGGCTGAGCAAGCAGGCCCGGGCCCAGGCCTGGCTTTCGGGGCTGTCCCGGCCCCGGCTGCCGGTGCCAGGGAGGGGACCCCCGGAGGCTGAGGAGCGGGAGGCGTCGGCCTCCCCTGGGCCCGCCTCCCGGAGCTCCTCCTGGCGGTGCCGGAACGCGACGACACGGGATCCTGGACAGGACCCCGGGGGGAGGCCCTGCAGCCCCCTGGTGCCCGAAGTGTGTTCGCCGGGCGTTTTCCGGCCAATTCTCACGAGCGTTCTGCCCAAATCTGGATCGATTTGGGCAGAACGCTCGTGAGAATTGGCCGGCGTTGGGCAGCCCTGGTCAGCGCCCAGTGCCGCGTGGAGCAGGGCCCTTTCTCGCTCGGGGCATGGCACGGCCACCCGGATAACGAGTCGCGACGATGGGGCGCGGCAGGTGTCCCCGGCGCCGGGGAGTTTTCCCCGAGCAGAGTGGATGGAGCCGCCGTGGCCGGGCGTCCGCCTCCGCCGTGGCGGGCGGCCGGGGCGCACGTGGAGGGGGCTGGCCTCTGTGAGGGAACGGAGTGATCTCTCACTCCACGGCTGGGACGAACCCGCGAAAGGTGCCGTTGTCGCCGGGACGGTCGGGGGGACTCGTGGCGCGGGACTAAGGGTTCCCCATGCGGAGGCCCCCTGTCTCAGGCCCCTGGCAACGGACGGCTGAGCAAGCAGGCCCGGGCCCGGGCCCGGCTTTCGGGGCTGTCCCGGCCCCGGCGGCCGGCGCCAGGGAGGGGACCCCCGGAGGCTGAGGAGCGGGAGGCATCGGCCTCCCCGGGACCCGCCTCCCGGAGCTCCTCCTGGCGGTGCCGGAACGCGACGACACGCGATCCCGGACAGGGCCCCGGGGGCGCGGCCCTGCGGCCCTGTGGTGCCCGAAGTGTGTTCGCCGGGCGTTTTCCGGCCAATTCTCACGAGCGTTCTGCCCAAATCGGGATCGATTTGGGCAGAACGCTCGTGAGAATTGGCCGGCGTTGGGCAGCCCTGGTCAGCTCCCAGTGCCGCGTGGATCAGGGCCCTTTCTCGCTCGGGGTATGGCGCGGCCACCCGGAAAACGAGCCGCGACGATGGGGCGCGGCCGGCGGCCCCGGCGCCGGGGAGTTTTCCCCGAGCAGAGTGGATGGAGGCGCCGTGGCCGGGCGTCCGCCTCGCCGTGGCGGGCGGCCGGGGCGCCCGTGGAGGGGGCTGGCCTCTATGGGGGAACGGAGTGATCTCTCATTCCACGGCTGTGACGAAGCCGCGAAAGGTGCCGTTGTCGCCGGGACGGTCGGGGGGACTCGTGGCGCGGGACTCAGGGTTCCCCATGCGGAGGCCCCAAGGCTCAGGCCCCTGGCAACGGACGGCTGAGCAAGCAGGCCCGGGCCCGGGCCTGGCTTTCGGGGCTGTCCCGGCCCCGGCTGCCGGCGCCAGAGAGGGGACCCCCGGAGGCTGAGGAGCGGGAGGCGTCGGCCTCCCCTGGGCCCGCCTCCCGGAGCTCCTCCTGGCGGTGCCGGAACGCGACGACACGGGATCCCGGACAGGACCCCGGGGGGGCGGGCCTGCAGCCCCCTGGTGCCCGAAGTGTGTTCGCCGGGCGTTTTCCGGCCAATTCTCACGAACGTTCTGGCCAAATCGGGATCGATTTGGGCAGAACCCTGGTGAGATGTGGCCGGCGTTGGACAGCCCTGGTCAGCGCCCTGTTCCGCGTGGAGCAGGGCCCTTTCTCGCTCGGGGCATGTCGCGGCCACCCGGAAAACGAGCCGCGACGATGGGGCGCGGCCGGGGGCCCCAGCTCCGGGGAGTTTTCCCCGAGCAGAGTGGATGGAGGTGCCGTGGCCGGGCGCCCGCCTGCACCGTGGCGGGCGGCCTGGGCGCACGTGGAGGGGTCTGGCCTCTGTGGGGGAACGGACTGATCTCGCACTCCACGGCTGGGACTAAGCCGCGAAAGGTGCCGTTGTCGCCCGGACGGTCGGGGGGACTCCTGGCGCGGGACTCAGGGTTCCCCGTGAGGAGGCCCTCAGCCTCAGGCCCCTGGCAACGGAAGGCTGAGCAAGCAGGCCCGGGCCCGGGCCCGCCTTTCGGGGCCGGCCCGGCCCCAGCTGCTGGGGCCGGGGAGGGGACCCCCGGAGGCTGAGGAGCGGGAGGCGTCGGCCTCCCCTGGGACCGCCTCCCGGAGCTCCTCGTGGCGGTGCCGGAACGCGACGACACGCGACCCCGGACAGGGCCCCGGGCGGTCGTCCCTGCGCCCCTGTGGTGCCCAAAGTGAGTTCGCCGGGTGTTTTCCGGCCAATTCTCACGAGCGTTCTGCCCAAATCGGGATCGATTTGGGCAGAACGCTCGTGAGAATTGGACGGCGTTGGGCAGCCCTGGTCAGCGCCCAGTGCCGCGGGGAGCAGGGCCCTTTCTCGCTCGGGGCATGTCGCGGCCACCCGGAAAACGAGCCGCGACGATGGGGCGCGGCCGGCGGCCCCGGCGCCGGGGAGTTTTCCCCGAGAAGAGAGGATGGAGGCGCCGTGGCCGGGCGCCCGCCTCCGCCGTGGCGGGCGGCCGGGGCGCCCGAGGAGGGGGCTGGCCTCTCTGGGGGAACGGACTGATCTCTCACTCCACGGCTGGGACGAAGCCGCGAAAGGTGCCGTTGTCGTCGCGGCGGTCGTGGGGACTCGTGGCGCGGGACTCAGGGTTCCCCGTGCAGAGGCCCCCAGTCTCAGGCCCCTGGAAACGGAAGGCTGAGCAAGCAGGCCTGGGCCCGGGCCCGCCTTTCGGGGCCGGCCCGGCCCCAGCTGCCGGCGCCGGGGAGGGGACCCCCGGAGGCTGAGGAGCGGGAGGCCTTAGCCTCCCCGGGGCCCGCCTCCCGGAGCTCCTCCTGGCGGAGACGGAACGCGACGACACGCGACCCCGGACAGGGCCCCGGGGGGGCGTCCCTGCGACCCTGTGGTGTCCGAAGTGTGTTCGCCGGGCGTTTTCCGACCAATTCTCACGAGCGTTCTGCCCAAATCGGGATCGATTTGGGCAGAACGCTCGTGAGAATTGGCCGGCGTTGGACAGCCCTGGTCAGCGCCCAGTTCCACGTGGAGCAGGGCCCTTTCTCGCTCGGGGCATGGCCCGGCAACCCGGAAAACGAGCCGCGACGATGGGGCGCGGCCGGCGGCCCCGGCGCCGGGGAGTTTTCCCCGAGCAGAGTAGATGGAGGCGACATGGCCGGGCGCCCGCCTCCTCCGTGGTGGGCGGCCGGGGCGCCCGTGGAGGGGGCTGGCCTCTGTGGGGGAACGGACTGATCTCTCACTCCACGGCTGGGACGAAGCCGCGAAAGGTGCCGTTGTCGGTCGTGGGGACTCGTGGCGCAGGACTCAGGGTTCCCCGTGCAGAGGCCCCCAGTCTCAGGCCCCAGGCAACGGAAGGCTGAGCAAGCAGGCCCGGGCCCGAGCCCGCCTTTTGGGGCCGGCCCGGACCCAGCTGCCGGCGCCGGGGAGGGGACCCCCGGAGGCTGAGGAGCTGGAGGCGTCGGCCTCCCGGGAGCCCGCCTCCCGGAACTCCTCCTGGCGGTGCCGGAACGCCACAACACGCGTTCCCGGACAGGGCCCCGGGGGGGCGGCTCTGCAGCCCTGTGGTGCCCGAAGTGTGTTCGCCGGGCGTTTTCCTTCCAATTCTCACGAGCGTTCTGCCCAAATCGGCATCGATTTGGGCAGAAGGCTCGTGAGAATTGGCCGGCGTTGGGCAGCCCTGGTCAGCGCCCAGTTCCGCGTGGGGCAGGGCCCTTTCTCGCTCGGGGCATGTCGCGGCCACCCGGAAAACGAGCCGCGACGATGGGGCGCGGCCGGTGGCCCCTGCGCCGGGGAGTTTTCCCCGAGCAGAGAGGATGGAGGCGCCGTGGCCGGGCGCCCGCCTCCGCCGTGGCGGGCGGCCGGGGCGCCCGTGGAGGGGGCTGGCCTCTGTGGGGGAACGGACTGATCTCTCACTCCACGGCTGGGACAAAGCCGCGAAAGGTGCCGTTGTCGCCGCGACGGTCGGGGGGACTCGTGGCGCGGGACTCAGGGTTCCCCGTGCAGAGGCCCCCAGTCTCAGGCCCCTGGAAACGGAAGGCTGAGCAAGCAGTCCCGGGCCCGGGCCCGCCTTTCGGGGCCGGCCCGGCCCCAGCTGCCGGCGCCGGGGAGGGGATCCCCAGAGGCTAAGGAGCGGGAGGCTTCGGCCTCCCCAGGGCCCGCCTCCCGGAGCTCCTCCTGGCGGTGCCGGAACGCGACGACCCGCGACCCCGGACAGGGCCCCGGGGGGGCGTCCCTGCGCCCCTGTGGTGCCCGAAGTGTGTTCGCCGGGCGTTTTCCTTCCAATTCTCACGAGCGTTCTGCCCAAATCGGCATCGATTTGGGCAGAAGGCTCGTAAGAATTGGCCGGCGTTGGGCAGCCCTGGTCAGCGCCCAGTTCCGCGTGGGGCAGGGCCCTTTCTCGCTCGGGGCATGTCGCGGCCACCCGGAAAACGAGCCGCGACGATGGGGCGCGGCCGGCGGCCCCGGCGCCGGGGAGTTTTCCCCGAACAGAGTGGATTGGTGCGCCTTGGCCAGGCGGGCGGCCGGGGCGCCCGTTGAGGGGGCTGGACTCTGTTGGGGAACAGACTGATCTCTCACTCCACGGCTGGGACGAAGCCGCGAAAGGTGCCGTTGTCGCCGGGACGGTCGGGGGGACTCGTGGCGTGGGACTCAGGGTTCCCCGTGCGTAGGACCCCAGGCTCAGGCCCCTGGCAACGGAAGGCTGAGCAAGCAGGACCGGGCCCGGGCCCGCCTTTCGGGGCTGGCCCGGCCCCAGCTGCGGCGCCGGAGAGGGGACCCCCGGAGGCTGAGGAGCGGGAGGCGTCGGCCTCCCCGGGGCCCGCCTCCCGGAGCTCCTCCTGGCGGTGCAGGAACGCGACGACCCGCGAGCCCGGACAGGGCCCCAGGGGGGCGGCTCTGAGCCCCTGTGGTGCCCGAAGTGTGTTCACCGGGAGTATTCCGGCCAATTCTCACGAGCGTTCTGCCCAAATTGGGATCGATTTGGGCAGAACGCTCGTGAGAATTGGCCGGCGTTGGGCAGCCCTGGTCAGCGCCCAGTTCCGCGTGGAACAGGGCCCTTTCTCGCTCAGGGCATGTCGCGGCAACCCGGAAAACGAGCCGCGACGATGGGGCGCTGCCGGCGGCCCCGGCGCCGGGGAGTTTTCCCCGAGCAGAGTGGATGGAGGCGCCTTGGCCAGGCGCCCGCCTCTGCCGTGGCCCGCGGCCGGGGCGCCCGTGGAGGGGGCTGGCCTCTGTGGGGGAACAGACTGATCTCTCACTACACGGCTGGGACGAAGCCGCGAAAGGTGCCATTGTCGCCGGGACGGTCGGGGGGACTCGTGGCGTGGGACTCAGGGTTCCCCGTGCGCAGGACCCCAGGCTCAGGCCCCTGGCAACGGAAGGCTGAGCAAGCAGGCCCGAGCCCGGGCCAGCCTTTCGGGGCTGGACCGGCCCCAGCTGCAGGCGCCAGGCAGGGGACCCCCGGAGGCTGAGGTGCGGGAGGTGTCGGCCTCCCTGGGGCCCGCATCCCGGAGCTCCTCCTGGCGGTGCCGGAACGCGACGACCCGCGACCCCGGACAGGGCCCCGGGGGGCGGCCCTGCGCCCCTGTGGTGCCCGAAGTGTGTTCGCCGGGAGTTTTCCGGCCAATTCTCACGAGCGTTCTGCCCAAATCGGCATCGATTTGGGCAGAACGCTCGTGAGAATTGGCCGGCGTTGGGTAGCCCTGGTCAGCGCCCAGTTCCGCGTGGAGCAGGTCCCTTTCTCGTTCGGGTCATGTCGCGGCCACCCGGAAAATGAGCCGCGACGGCGGGCGCGGCCGGCGGCCCCGGCGCTGGGGAGTTTTCCCCGAGCAGAGTGGATGGAGGCGCCATGGGCGGGCGCCCGCCTCCGCCGTGGCAGGCGGCCGGGGCGCCCATGGAGGGGGCTGGCCTCTGTGGGGGAATGGACTGATCTCGCACTCCACGGCTGGGACGAAGCCGTGAAAGGTGCCGTTGTCGCCGGGACGGTCGGGGGGACTCCTGGCGCGGGACTCAGGGTTCCACGTGCGGAGGCCCCCAGGCTCAGGCCCCTGGCAACGGAAGGCTGAGCAAGCAGGCCCGGGCCCGGGCCCGCCTTTCGGGGCCGGCCCGGCCCCAGCTGCAGGCGCCAGGGAGGGGACCCCCGGAGGCTGAGGAGCGGGAGGCGTCGGCCTCCCCGGGGCCCGCCTCCCGGAGCTCCTCCTGGCGGTGCAGGAACGCGACGACCCACGACCCCGGACAGGGCCCCGGGGGGGGCGGCCCTGCGCCCCTGTTGTGCCCGAAGTGTGTTCGCCGGGCGTTTTCCGGCCATTTCTCACGAGCGTTCTGCCTACATCGGGATCGATTTGGGCAGAACGCTCGTGAGAATTGGCCGGTGTGGGCAGCCCTGGTCAGCGCCCAGTTCCGCGTGGAGCAGGGCCCTTTCTCGCTCGGGGCATGGCACGGCCACCCGGATAACGAGTCGCGACGATGGGGCGCGGCAGGTGGCCCCGGCGCCGGGGAGTTTTCCCCGAGCAGAGTGGATGGAGGCGCCGTGGCCGGGCGTCCGCCTCCGCCGTGGCGGGCGGCCAGGGCGCCCGTGGAGGGGGCTGGCCTCTGTGAGGGAACGGAGTGATCTCTCACTCCACGGCTGGGACGAACCCGCGAAAGGTGCCGTTGTCGCCGGGACGGTCGGGGGGACTCGTGGCGCGGGACTAAGGGTTCCCCATGCGGAGGCCCCAGGCTCAGGCCCCTGGCAACGGACGGCTGAGCAAGAAGGCGCGGGCCCGGGCCAGGCTTTCGGGGCTGTCCCGGCCCCGGCGGCCGGCGCCAGGGATGGGACCCCCGGAGGCTGATGAGCGGGAGGCATCGGCCTCCCCGGGACCCGCCTCCCGGAGCTCCTCCTGGTGGTGCCGGAACGCGACGAAACGCGATCCCGGACAGGGCCCCGGGGGGGCGGCCCTGCGGCCCTGTGGTGCCCGAAGTGTGTTCTCCGGGCGTTTTCCGGCCAATTCTCACGAGCGTTCTGCCCAAATCGGCATCGATTTCTGCAGAACGCTCGTGAGAATTGGCCGGTGTTGGGCAGCCCTGGTCAGCGCCCAGTGCCGCGTGGAGCAGGGCCCTTTCTCGCTCGGGGCATGTCGCGGCCACCCGGAAAACGAGCCGCGACGTTGGGGCGCGGCCGTCGGCCCCGGCGCCGGGGAGTTTTCCCCGAGCAGAGTGGATGGAGGCGCCGTGGCCGGGCATCCGCCTCCGCCGTGCCGGGCGGCCGGGGCGCCCGTGGAGGGGGCTGGCCTCTGTCGGGGAACGGAGTGATCTCTCACTCCACGGCTGGGACGAAGCCGAGAAAGGTGCCGTTGTCGCCGGGACGGTCGGGGGGACTCGAGGCGCAGGACTCAGGGTTCCCCATGAGGAGGCCCCCAGGCTCAGGCCCCTGGCAAAGGACGGCTGAGCAAGCAGGACCGGGCCCGGGCCCGGCTTTCGGGGCTGGCCCGGCCCCGGCGGCCGGCGCCAGGGAGGGGACCCCCGGAGGCTGAGGAGCGGGAGGCGTCGGCCTCCCCGGGGCCCGCCTCCCGGAGCTCCTCCTGGCGGTGCCGGAACGCGACGACACGCGATCCCGGACAGGGCACCGGGGGGGCGGCCCTGCGGCCCTGTGGTGCCCGAAGTGTGTTCGCCGGGCGTTTTCCGGCCAATTCTCACGAGCGTTCTGCCCAAATCGGGATCGATTTGGGCAGAACGCTCGTGAGAATTGGCCGGCGTTGGGCAGCCCTGGTCAGCGCCCAGTGCCGCGTGGAGCAGGGCCCTTTCTCGCTCGGGGCATGGCGCGGCCACCCGGAAAACGAGCCGCGACGATGGGGCGCGGCCGGCGTCCCCGGCGCCGGGGAATTTTCCCCGAGCAGAGTGGATGGAGGCGCCGTGGCCGGGCGTCCGCCTCCGCCGTGGCGGGCCGCCGGGGCGCCCGTGGAGGGGGCTGGCCTCTGTGGGGGATCGGAGTGATCTCTCACACCACGGCTGGGACGAAGCCGCGAAAGGTGCCGTTGTCGCCGGGACGGTCGGGGGGACTCGTGGCGCGGGACTCAGGGTTCCCCATGCGGAGGCCTCCAGGCTCAGGCCCCTGGCAACGGACGGCTGAGCAAGCAGGCCCGGGCCCGTGCCCGGCTTTCGGGGCTGTCCCGGCCCCGGCGGCCGGCGCCAGGGAGGGGACCCCCGGAGGCTGAGGAGCGGGAGGCATCGGCCTCCCCGGGACCTGCCTCCCGGAGCTCCTCCTGGCGGTGCCGGAACGCGACGACACGCGATCCCGGACAGGGCCCCGGGGGGGCGGCCCTACGGCCCTGTGGTGCCCGAAGTGTGTTCTCCGTGCGTTTTCCGGCCAATTCTCACGAGCGTTCTGCCCAAATCGGCATCGATTTGGGCAGAACGCTCGTGAGAATTGCCCGGCGTTGGGCAGCCCTGGTCAGCGCCCAGTGCCGCGTGGAGCAGGGCCCTTTCTCGCTCGGAGCATGTCGCGGCCACCCGGAAAACGAGCCGCGACGATGGGGCGCGGCCGGCGGCCCCGGCGCCGGGGAGTTTTCCCCGAGCAGAGTGGATGGAGGCGCCGTGGCCGGGCGTCCGCCTCCGCCGTGGCGGGCGGCCGGGGCGCCCATGGAGGGGGCTGGCCTCTGTGGGGGAACGGAGTGATCTCTCACACCACGGCTGGGACGAAGCCGCGAAAGGTGCCGTTGTCGCCGGGACGGTCGGGGGGACTCGTGGCGCGGGACTCAGGGTTCCCCATGCGGAGGCCCCCAGGCTCAGGCCCCTGGCAACGGACGGCTGAGCAAGCAGGCCCGGGCCCGGGCCCGGCTTTCGGGGCTGGCCCGGCCCCAGCTGCCGGCGCCAGGGAGGGGACCCCCGGAGGCTGAGGAGCGGGAGGCGTCAGCCTCCCCGGGGCACGCCTCCCGGAGCTCCACCCGGCGGTGCTGGAACGCGACGACACGCGATCCCGGACAGGGCCCCGGGGGGGCCGCCCTGCGGCCCTGTGGTGCCCGAAGTGTGTTCGCCGGGCGTTTTCCGGCCAATTCTCACGAGCGTTCTGCCCAAATCAGGATCGATTTGGGCAGAACGCTTGTGAGAATTGGCCGGCGTTGGGCAGCCCTGGTCAGCGCCCAGTTCCGCGTGGAGCAGGGCCCTTTCTCGCTCGGGGCATGTCGCGGCCACCCGGAAAACGAGCCGCAACGATGGGGCGCGGCCGGCAGCCACGGCGCCGGGGAGTTTTCCGCGAGCAGAGTGGATGGAGGCGCCGTGGCCGGGCGTCCGCCTCCGCCGTGGCGGGCGGCCGGGGCGCCCCTGGAGGGGGCTGGCCTCTGGGGGAAACGGACTGGTCTCTCACTCCGCGGCTAGGACGAAGCCGCGAAAGGTGCCGTTGTCGCCGGGACGGTCGGGGGACTCGTGGCGCGGGACTCAGGGTTCCCCATGGGGAGGCCCCCAGGCTCAGGCCCCTGGCAACGGAAGGCTGAGCAAGCAGGCCCGGGCCCGGTCCCGGCTTTCGGGGCTGGCCCGGCCCCAGCTGCCGGCGCCAGGGAGGGGACCCCCGGAGGCTGAGGAGCGGGAGGCGTTGGCCTCCCCGGGGCACGCCTCCCGGAGCTCCACCCGGCGGTGCCGGAACGCGACGACACGCGATCCCGGACAGGGCCCCGGGGGGGCCGCCCTGCGGCCCTGTGGTGCCCGAAGTGTGTTCGCCGAGCGTTTTCCGGCCAATTCTCACGAGCGTTCTGCCCAAATCGGGATCGATTTGGGCAGAACGCTCGTGAGAATTGGCCGGCGTTGGGCAGCCCTGGTCAGCGCCCATTTCCATGTGAGCAGGGCCCTTTCTCGCTCGGGGCATTTCGTGGACACCCGGAAAACGAGCCGCGACGATGGGGCGCGGCCGGCAGCCGCGGCTCCGGTGAGTTTTCCCCGAGCAGAGTGGATGGAGGCGCCGTGGCCGGGCGTCCGCCTCCGCCGTGGCGGGCGGCCGGGGCGCCCCTGGATGGGGCTGGCCTCTGTGGGGAAACGGACTGGTCTCTCACTCCGCGGCTAGGACGAAGCCGCGAAAGGTGCCGTTGTCGCCGGGACGGTCGGGGGGACTCGTGGCGGGGGACTCAGGGTTCCCCATGGGGAGGCCTCCAGGCTCAGGCCCCTGGCAACGGAAGGCTGAGCAAGCAGGCCCGGGCCCGGGACCGGCTTTCGGGGCTGGCCCGGCCCCAGCTGCCGGCGCCAGGGAGGGGACCCCCGGAGGCTGAGGAGCGGGAGGCGTCGGCCTCCCCGCGGCACGCCTCCCGGAGCTCCTCCCGGCGGTGCCGGAACGCGACGACACGCGATCCCGGACAGGGCCCCGGGGGGGCGGCCCTGCGGCCCTGTGGTGCCCGAAGTGTGTTCTCCGGGCGTTTTCCGGCCAATTCTCACGAGCGTTCTGCCCAAATCGGGATCGATTTGGGCAGAACGCTCGTGAGAGTTGGCCGGCTTTGGGCAGCCCTGGTCAGCGCCCAGTGCCGCGTGGAGCAGGGCCCTTTCTCGCTCGGGGCATGTCGCGGCCACCCGGAAAACGAGCCGCGACGATGGGGCGCGGCCGGCGGCCCCGGCGCCGGGGAGTTTTCCCCGAGCAGAGTGGATGGAGGCGCCGTGGCCGGGCGTCCGCCTCCGCCGTGGCGGGCGGCCGGGGCGCCCATGGAGGGGGCTGGCCTCTGTGGGGGAACGGAGTGATCTCTCACACCACGGCTGGGACGAAGCCGCGAAAGGTGCCGTTGTCGCCGGGACGGTCGGGGGGACTCGTGGCGCGGGACTCAGGGTTCCCCATGCGGAGGCCCCCAGGCTCAGGCCCCTGGCAACGGACGGCTGAGCAAGAAGGCCCGGGCCCGGGCCTGGCTTTCGGGGCTGTCCCGGCCCCGGCTGCCGGCGCCAGGGAGGGGACCCCCGGAGGCTGAGGAGCGGGAGGCGTCGGCCTCCCCTGGGCCCGCCTCCCGGAGCTCCTCCTGGCGGTGCCGGAACGCGACGACACGGGATCCCGGACAGGACCCCGGGGGGGCGGCCCTGCAGCCCCCTGGTGCCCGAAGTGTGTTCGCCGGGCGTTTTCCGGCCAATTCTCACGAGCGTTCTGCCCAAATCGGGATCGATTTGGGCAGAACGCTCGTGAGAATTGGCCGGCGTTGGGCAGCCCTGGTCAGCGCCCAGTGCCGCGTGGAGCAGGGCCCTTTCTCGCTCGGGGCATGGCACGGCCACCCGGAAAATGAGCCGCGACGATGGGGCGCGGCCGTCGGCCCCGGCGCGGGGGAGTTTTCCCCCGAGCAGAGTGGATGGAGGCGCCGTGGCCGGGCGTCCGCCTCCGCCGTGGCGGGCGGCCGGGGCGCCCGTGGAGGGGGCTGGCCTCTGGGGGGGAACGGAGTGATCTCACTCCACGGCTGGGACGAAGCCGCGAAAGGTGCCGTTGTTGCCGGGACGGTCGGGGGACTCGTGGCGCGGGACTCAGGGTTCCCCATGGGGAGGCCCCCAGGCTGAGGCCCCTGGCAACGGAAGGCTGAGCAAGCAGGCCCTGGCCCGGGCCCGGCTTTCGGGGCTGGCCCGGCCCCAGCTGCCGGCGCCAGGGAGGGGACCCCCGGAGGCTGAGGAGCGGGAGGCGTCGGCCTCCCCGGGGCACGCCTCCCGGAGCTCCACCCGGCGGTGCTGGAACGCGACGACACGCGATCCCGGACAGGGCCCCGGGGGGGCCGCCCTGCGGCCCTGTGGTGCCCGAAGTGTGTTCGCCGGGCGTTTTCCGGCCAATTCTCACGAGCGTTCTGCCCAAATCAGGATCGATTTGGGCAGAACGCTTGTGAGAATTGGCCGGCGTTGGGCAGCCCTGGTCAGCGCCCAGTTCCGCGTGGAGCAGGGCCCTTTCTCGCTCGGGGCATGTCGCGGCCACCCGGAAAACGAGCCGCAACGATGGGGCGCGGCCGGCAGCCGCGGCGCCGGGGAGTTTTCCGCGAGCAGAGTGGATGGAGGCGCCGTGGCCGGGCGTCCGCCTCCGCCGTGGCGGGCGGCCGGGGCGCCCCTGGAGGGGGCTGGCCTCTGGGGGAAACGGACTGGTCTCTCACTCCGCGGCTAGGACGAAGCCGCGAAAGGTGCCGTTGTCGCCGGGACGGTCGGGGGACTCGTGGCGCGGGACTCAGGGTTCCCCATGGGGAGGCCCCCAGGCTGAGGCCCCTGGCAACGGAAGGCTGAGCAAGCAGGCCCGGGCCCGGGCCCGGCTTTCGGGGCTGGCCCGGCCCCAGCTGCCGGCGCCAGGGAGGGGACCCCCGGAGGCTGAGGAGCGGGAGGCGTCGGCCTCCCCGGGGCACGCCTCCCGGAGCTCCACCCGGCGGTGCCGGAACGCGACGACACGCGATCCCGGACAGGGCCTCGGGGGGGCCGCCCTGCGGCCCTGTGGTGCCCGAACACTTGGGCAGCCCTGGTCAGCGCCCAGTTCCGCGTGGAGCAGGGCCCTTTCTCGCTCGGGGCATGTCGCGGCCACCCGGAAAACGAGCCGCAACGATGGGGCGCGGCCGGCAGCCGCGGCGCCGGGGAGTTTTCCGCGAGCAGAGTGGATGGAGGCGCCGTGGCCGGGCGTCCGCCTCCGCCGTGGCGGGCGGCCGGGGCGCCCCTGGAGGGGGCTGGCCTCTGGGGGAAACGGACTGGTCTCTCACTCCGCGGCTAGGACGAAGCCGCGAAAGGTGCCGTTGTCGCCGGGACGGTCGGGGGACTCGTGGCGCGGGACTCAGGGTTCCCCATGGGGAGGCCCCCAGGCTGAGGCCCCTGGCAACGGAAGGCTGAGCAAGCAGGCCCGGGCCCGGGCCCGGCTTTCGGGGCTGGCCCGGCCCCAGCTGCCGGCGCCAGGGAGGGGACCCCCGGAGGCTGAGGAGCGGGAGGCGTCGGCCTCCCCGGGGCACGCCTCCCGGAGCTCCACCCGGCGGTGCCGGAACGCGACGACACGCGATCCCGGACAGGGCCCCGGGGGGGCCGCCCTGCGGCCCTGTGGTGCCCGAAGTGTGTTCGCCGGGCGTTTTCCGGCCAATTCTCACGAGCGTTCTGCCCAAATCGGGATCGATTTGGGCAGAACGCTCGTGAGAATTGGCCGGCGTTGGGCAGCCCTGGTCAGCGCCCAGTTCCGCGTGGAGCAGGGCCCTTTCTCGCTCGGGGCATGTCGCGGCCACCCGGAAAACGAGCCGCGACGATGGGGCGCGGCCGGCAGCCGCGGCGCCGGGGAGTTTTCCGCGAGCAGAGTGGATGGAGGCGCCGTGGCCGGGCGTCCGCCTCCGCCGTGGCGGGCGGCCGGGGCGCCCCTGGAGGGGGCTGGCCTCTGGGGGGAAACGGACTGGTCTCTCACTCCGCGGATAGGACGAAGCCGCGAAAGGTGCCGTTGTCGCCGGGACGGTCGGGGGACTCGTGGCGCGGGACTCAGGGTTCCCCATGGGGAGGCCCCCAGGCTCAGGCCCCTGGCAACGGAAGGCTGAGCAAGCAGGCCCGGGCCCGGTCCCGGCTTTCGGGGCTGGCCCGGCCCCAGCTGCCGGCGCCAGGGAGGGGACCCCCGGAGGCTGAGGAGCGGGAGGCGTTGGCCTCCCCGGGGCACGCCTCCCGGAGCTCCACCCGGCGGTGCCGGAACGCGACGACACGCGATCCCGGACAGGGCCACGGGGGGGGCCGCCCTGCGGCCCTCTGGTGCCCGAAGTGTGTTCGCCGAGCGTTTTCCGGCCAATTCTCACGAGCGTTCTGCCCAAATCGGGATCGATTTGGGCAGAACGCTCGTGAGAATTGGCCGGCGTTGGGCAGCCCTGGTCAGCGCCCATTTCCATGTGAGCAGGGCCCTTTCTCGCTCGGGGCATTTCGTGGACACCCGGAAAACGAGCCGCGACGATGGGGCGCGGCCGGCAGCCGCGGCTCCGGTGAGTTTTCCCCGAGCAGAGTGGATGGAGGCGCCGTGGCCGGGCGTCCGCCTCCGCCGTGGCGGGCGGCCGGGGCGCCCCTGGATGGGGCTGGCCTCTGTGGGGAAACGGACTGGTCTCTCACTCCGCGGCTAGGACGAAGCCGCGAAAGGTGCCGTTGTCGCCGGGACGGTCGGGGGACTCGTGGCGGGGGACTCAGGGTTCCCCATGGGGAGGCCTCCAGGCTCAGGCCCCTGGAAACGGAAGGCTGAGCAAGCAGGCCCGGGCCCGGGACCGGCTTTCGGGGCTGGCCCGGCCCCAGCTGCCGGCGCCAGGGAGGGGACCCCCGGAGGCTGAGGAGCGGGAGGCGTCGGCCTCCCCGCGGCACGCCTCCCGGAGCTCCTCCCGGCGGTGCCGGAACGCGACGACACGCGATCCCGGACAGGGCCCCGGGGGGGCGGCCCTGCGGCCCTGTGGTGCCCGAAGTGTGTTCTCCGGGCGTTTTCCGGCCAATTCTCACGAGCGTTCTGCCCAAATCGGGATCGATTTGGGCAGAACGCTCGTGAGAGTTGGCCGGCGTTGGGCAGCCCTGGTCAGCGCCCAGTGCCGCGTGGAGCAGGGCCCTTTCTCGCTCGGGGCATGTCGCTGCCACCCGGAAAACGAGCCGCGACGATGGGGCGCGGCCGGCGGCCCCGGCGCCGGGGAGTTTTCCCCGAGCAGAGTGGATGGAGGCGCCGTGGCCGGGCGTCCGCCTCCGCCGTGGCGGGCGGCCGGGGCGCCCATGGAGGGGGCTGGCCTCTGTGGGGGAACGGAGTGATCTCTCACACCACGGCTGGGACGAAGCTGCGAAAGGTGCCGTTGTCGCCGGGACGGTCGGGGGGACTCGTGGCGCGGGACTCAGGGTTCCCCATGGGGAGGCCCCCAGGCTGAGGCCCCTGGCAACGGAAGGCTGAGCAAGCAAGCCCTGGCCCTGGCCCGGCTTTCGGGGCTGGCCCGGCCCCAGCTGCCGGCGCCAGGGAGGGGACCCCCGGAGGCTGAGGAGCGGGAGGCGTCGGCCTCCCCGGGGCACGCCTCCCGGAGCTCCACCCGGCGGTGCCGGAACGCGACGACACGCGATCCCGGACAGGGCCCCGGGGGGGCCGCCCTGCGGCCCTGTGGTGCCCGAAGTGTGTTCGCCGGGCGTTTTCCGGCCAATTCTCACGAGCGTTCTGCCCAAATCGGGATCGATTTGGGCAGAACGCTCGTGAGAATTGGCCGGCGTTGGGCAGCCCTGGTCAGCGCCCAGTTCCGCGTGGAGCAGGGCCCTTTCTCGCTCGGGGCATGTCGCGGCCACCCGGAAAACGAGCCGCGACGATGGGGCGCGGCCGGCAGCCGCGGCGCCGGGGAGTTTTCCGCGAGCAAAGTGGATGGAGGCGCCGTGGCCGGGCGTCCGCCTCCGCCGTGGCGGGCGGCCGGGGCGCCGCTGGAGGGGGCTGGCCTCTGTGGGGAAACGGACTGGTCTCTCACTCCGCGGCTAGGACGAAGCCGCGAAAGGTGCCGTTGTCGCCGGGACGGTCGGGGGACTCGTGGCGCGGGACTCAGGGTTCCCCATGGGGAGGCACCCAGCCTCAGGCCCCTGGCAACGGAAGGCTGAGCAAGCAGGCCCGGGCCCGGGCCCGGCTTTCGGGGCTGGCCCGGCCCCAGCTGCCGGCGCCAGGGAGGGGACCCCCGGAGGCTGAGGAGCGGGAGGCGTCGGCCTCCCCGGGGCACGCCTCCCGGAGCTCCACCCGGCGGTGCTGGAACGCGACTACACGCGATCCCGGACAGGGCCCCGGGGGGGCCGCCCTGCGGCCCTGTGGTGCCCGAAGTGTGTTCGCCGGGCGTTTTCCGGCCAATTCTCACGAGCGTTCTGCCCAAATCAGGATCGATTTGGGCAGAACGCTTGTGAGAATTGGCCGGCGTTGGGCAGCCCTGGTCAGCGCCCAGTTCCGCGTGGAGCAGGGCCCTTTCTCGCTCGGGGCATGTCGCGGCCACCCGGAAAACGAGCCGCAACGATGGGGCGCGGCCGGCAGCCGCGGCGCCGGGGAGTTTTCCGCGAGCAGAGTGGATGGAGGCGCCGTGGCCGGGCGTCCGCCTCCGCCGTGGCGGGCGGCCGGGGCGCCCCTGGAGGGGGCTGGCCTCTGGGGGAAACGGACTGGTCTCTCACTCCGCGGCTAGGACGAAGCCGCGAAAGGTGCCGTTGTCGCCGGGACGGTCGGGGGACTCGTGGCGCGGGACTCAGGGTTCCCCATGGGGAGGCCCCCAGGCTGAGGCCCCTGGCAACGGAAGGCTGAGCAAGCAGGCCCGGGCCCGGGCCCGGCTGTCGGGGCTGGCCCGGCCCCAGGTGCCGGCGCCAGGGAGGGGACCCCCGGAGGCTGAGGAGCGGGAGGCGTTGGCCTCCCTGGGGCACGCCTCCCGGAGCTCCACCCGGCGGTGCCGGAACGCGACGACACGCGATCCCGGACAGGGCCCCGGGGGGGCCGCCCTGCGGCCCTGTGGTGCCCGAAGTGTGTTCGCCGAGCGTTTTCCGGCCAATTCTCACGAGCGTTCTGCCCAAATCGGGATCGATTTGGGCAGAACGCTCGTGAGAATTGGCCGGCGTTGGGTAGCCCTGGTCAGCGCCCATTTCCATGTGAGCAGGGCCCTTTCTCGCTCGGGGCATTTCGTGGACACCCGGAAAACGAGCCGCGACGATGGGGCGCGGCCGGCAGCCGCGGCTCTGGTGAGTTTTCCCCGAGCAGAGTGGATGGAGGCGCCGTGGCCGGGCGTCCGCCTCCGCCGTGGCGGGCGGCCGGGGCGCCCCTGGATGGGGCTGGCCTCTGTGGGGAAACGGACTGGTCTCTCACTCCGCGGCTAGGACGAAGCCGCGAAAGGTGCCGTTGTCGCCGGGACGGTCGGGGGACTCGTGGCGGGGGACTCAGTGTTCCCCATGGGGAGGCCCCCAGGCTCAGGCCCCTGGCAACGGAAGGCTGAGCAAGCAGGCCCGGGCCCGGGCCCGGCTTTCGGGGCTGGCCCGGCCCCAGCTGTCGGCGCCAGGGAGGGGACCCCCGGAGGCTGAGGAGCGGGAGGCGTCAGCCTCCCCTGCGCACGCCTCCCGGAGCTCCACCCGGCGGTGCCGGAACGCGACGACACGCGATCCCGGACAGGGCCCCGGGGGGGGCCGCCCTGCGGCCCTGTGGTGCCCGAAGTGTGTTCGCCGGGCGTTTTCCGGCCAATTCTCACGAGCGTTCTGCCCAAATCGGGATCGATTTGGGCAGAACGCTCGTGAGAATTGGCCGGCGTTGGGCAGCCCTGGTCAGCGCCCAGTTCCGCGTGGAGCAGGGCCCTTTCTCACTCGGGGCATGTCGCGGCCACCCGGAAAACGAGCCGCGACGATGGGTCGCGGCCGGCAGCCGCGGCGCCGGGGAGTTTTCCGCGAGCAGAGTGGATGGAGGCGCCGTGGCCGGGCGTCCGCCTCCGCCGTGGCGGGCGGCAGGGGCGCACCTGTAGGGGGCTGGCCTCTGGGGGGAAACGGACTGGTCTCTCACTCCGCGGCTAGGACGAAGCCGCGAAAGGTGCCGTTGTCGCCGGGACGGTCGGGGGACTCGTGGCGCGGGACTCAGGGTTCCCCATGGGGAGGCCCCCAGGCTGAGGCCCCTGGCAACGGAAGGCTGAGCAATCAGGCCCGGGCCCGGGCCCGGCTTTCGGGGCTGGCCCGGCCCCAGCTGCCGGCGCCAGGGAGGGGACCCCCGGAGGCTGAGGAGCGGGAGGCGTTGGCCTCCCCGGGGCACGCCTCCCGGAGCTCCACCTGGCGGTGCCGGAACGCGACGACACGCGATCCCGGACAGGGCCCCGGGGGGGCCGCCCTGCGGCCCTGTGGTGCCCGAAGTGTGTTCGCCGAGCGATTTCCGGCCAATTCTCACGAGCGTTCTTCCCAAATCGGGATCGATTTGGGCAGAACGCTCGTGAGAATTGGCCGGCGTTGGGCAGCCCTGGTTAGCGCCCATTTCCGTGTGAGCAGGGCCCTTTCTCGCTCGGGGCATGTCGCGGACACCCGGAAAACGAGCCGCGACGATGGGGCGCGGCCGGCAGCCGCGGCTCCGGTGAGTTTTCCCCGAGCAGAGTGGATGGAGGCGCCGTGGCCGGGCGTCCGCCTCCGCCGTGGCGGGCGGCCGGGGCGCCCCTGGATGGGGCTGGCCTCTGTGGGGAAACGGACTGGTCTCTCACTCCGCGGCTAGGACGAAGCCGCGAAAGGTGCCGTTGTCGCCGGGACGGTCGGGGGACTCGTGGCGGGGGACTCAGAGTTCCCCATGGGGAGGCCTCCAGGCTCAGGCCCCTGGCAACGGAAGGCTGAGCAAGCAGGCCCGGGCCCGGGCCCGGCTTTCGGGGCTGGCCCGGCCCCAGCTGCCGGCGCCAGGGAGGGGACCCCCGGAGGCTGAGGAGCGGGAGGCGTCGGCCTCCCCGGGGCACGCCTCCCGGAGCTCCACCCGGCGGTGCTGGAACGCGACGACACGCGATCCCGGACAGGGCCCCGGGGGGGCCGCCCTGCGGCCCTGTGGTGCCCGAAGTGTGTTCGCCGAGCGTTTTCCCGGCCAATTCTCACGAGCGTTCTGCCCAAATCGGGATCGATTTGGGCAGAACGCTCGTGAGAATTGGCCGGCGTTGGGCAGCCCTGGTCAGCGCCCAGTTCCGCGTGGAGCAGGGCCCTTTCTCGCTCGGGGCATGTCGCGGCCACCCGGAAAACGAGCCGCGACGATGGGGCGCGGCCGGCAGCCGCGGCGCCGGGGAGTTTTCCGCGAGCAGAGTGGATGGAGGCGCCGTGGCTGGGCGTCCGCCTCCGCCGTGGCGGGCGGCCGGGGCGCCCCTGGAGGGGGCTGGCCTCTGTGGGGAAACGGACTGGTCTCTCACTCCGCGGCTATGACGAAGCCGCGAAAGGTGCCGTTGTCGCCGGGACGGTCGGGGGACTCGTGGCGCGGGACTCAGGGTTCCCCATGCGGAGGCCCCCAGGCTCAGGCCCCTGGCAACGGAAGTTTGAGCAAGCAGGCCCGGGCCCGGGCCCGGCTTTCGGGGCTGGCCCGGCCCCGGCGGCTGGCGCCAGGGAGGGGACCCCCGGAGGCAGAGGAGCGGGAGGCATCGGCCTCCCCGGGGCCCGCCTCCCGGAGCTCCTCCTGGCGGTGCCGGACCGCGACGACACGCGATCCCGGACAGGGCCCCGGGGGGGCGGCCCTGCGGCCCTGTGGTGCCCGAAGTGTGTTCGCCGGGCGTTTTCCGGCCAATTCTCACGAGCGTTCTGCCCAAATCGGGATCGATTTGGGCAGAACGCTCGTGAGAATTGGCCGGCGTTGGGCAGCCCTGGTCAGCGCCCAGTGCCGCGTGGAGCAGGGCCCTTTCTCGCTCGGGGCATGGCGCGGCCACCCGGAAAACGAGCCGTGAAGATGGGGCGCGGCCGGCGGCCCCGGCGCCGGGGAGTTTTCCCCGAACAGAGTGGATGGAGGCGCCGTGGCCGGGCGTCGGCCTCCGCCGTGGCGGGCGGCCGGGGCGCCCGTGGAGGGGGCTTGCCTCTGTGGGGAAACGGACTGGTCTCTCACTCCGCGGCTAGGACGAAGCCGCGAAAGGTGCCTTTGTCGCCGGGACGGTCGGGGGACTCGTGGTGGGGGACTCAGGGTTCCGCATGGGGAGGCCCCCAGGCTCAGGCCCCTGGCAACGGAAGCCTGAGCAAGCAGGCCCGGCCCGGGCCCGGCTTTCGGGGCTGGCCCGGCCCCAGGTTCCGGCGCCATGGAGGGGACCCCCGGAAGCTGAGGAGCGGGAGGCGTCGGCCTCCCCGGGGCCCGCCTCCCGGAGCTCCTCCTGGCGGTGCCGGAAAGCGACGACACGCGATCCCGGACACGGCCCCGGGGGGGCGGCCCTGCGGCCCCGTGGTGCCGGCCCTGCGGCCCCGTGGTGCCCGAAGTGTGTTCGCCAGGCCTTGTCCGGCCAATTCTCACGAGCGTTCTGCCCAAATCGGGATCGATTTGGGCAGAACGCTCGTGAGAATGGGCCGGCGTTGGGCCACCCTGGGGACCGCCTTGTTCTGCGTGGCCCAGGGCCCTTTCTTGCTCGGGGTATGTTGCGGCCACCCGGAAAATGAGCCGTGACGATGGGGCGCGGTCGGCAGCCACGGCGCCATGGCGTTTTCCCCAAGCAGAGTTGATGGAGGGGCTGTGGCCGGGCGTCCGCCTTCGCCGTGGCGGGTCTCCAGGGCGCCCGTTGTGGGGTCTTGCCTCTGTGGGGATCGCTTTGATCTCTCATTCCTCGGCTGGGACGCAGCCGAGAAAGGCACCGTTGGCGCTGGGACGGTGGTGGACTTGTGGCACGGGACTCAGGATCCTGGGTGATGCCCCGAGGTACAGGCCCCTGGCAGTGGAAGTCTGAACAAGCAGGCCTGGGTCCGGGCCCGGATTTCGTGGCAGGCCCGGCCCCAGCTGCCACCGCCAAGGAGGGACCCCCAGAATCTGTGGAGAGGGAGGCGTCTGCCTTGCCATCAGGGAGATTCTAATTTAAACTACATTGAGATACCACGTGACACCAGATAGAATGTCCAAAATTAGGAAGACAGGAAATAACATGTGTTGGATGGATGTTGAAAAGGGGAACCCTGTTACACTGTTGGTCAGACTCCAATTTAGTGCAGCCACTTTGGAGAACAGTGTGCAGATGACTCAAGAAATTAAAAATAGAGCTTCCCTATGACCCTGCAATTACACTGATGGGTATTTACCCCAAAGATACAGATGGAGTGAAAAGAAGAGCCATCTGTACCCCAATGTTTTTTGCAGCAATGGCCATGGTCGCCAAACTGTGGAAAGAACCAAGATGCCCTTCAACGGATGAATGGATAAGGAAGATGTGGTTCATATACACAATGGAGTATTATGCCTCCACCAGAAAGGATGAATACCCAACTTTTGTAGCAACATGGACGGGACTCGAAGAGATTATGCTGAGTGAAATAAGTCAAGCAGAGAGAGTCAAATATCATATGGTCTCCCTTATTTGTGGAGCATAACAAAGAACACGGAGGACATGGGGAGATGGAGAGGAGAGGGAGTTGAGGGAAACTCGAAGGGGAGATGAACCATGAGAGACTATGGACTCTGAAAAACAACCTGAGTGTTTTGGAAGGCAGGGGGTTGGGAGGTTGAGGAACCAGGTGGTGGGTAATAGGGAGGGCACGTACTGCATGGAGCACTGGGTGTGGTGCAAAAACAGTGAACACTGTTATGCTGAAAATAAACAAATAAAAAAAAAAGAAAATTGTACTCTTAGACCCCGTCATCTATATCACTCATCCCTCCATCCACTTCCACTCTGGTAACCACTGAGTCGGTTTTTGTTTTGTATCTTCTTTCTCCTTTATTTATGTATGTTTGTTTCCTAAATTCCATGGAAGAGTGACATCCAAAGGCCTTTGTCTTTCTCTGACTGACTGATTTCACTTAGGATAGTATTCTCTAGCTCCATCCATGTGTCTGCAAATGGCAAGATTTCATTTTTTATGGCTGAGTAATTTCCCACTGTGTGTGTATGTGTGTGTGTGTGTGTGTGTGTGTACATTTATTATCTCATTTATCAAGTTTTCAAGAAATACTTGGATTGTTTCCATATTGTAATATTGTAATTAATGTTGCAAGAAACATAGGGGCACATGTATCCTTTTGAGTTACTGTTCTCATATTCGTCGGGTAATCACCCGGTAGTGTGATTGCTGGATTATAAGGTAGTTCTAATATTTAACGTTTTGAGGAACAGTGATACTGTTTTCCACAGGGACTGCAGCAGCTAGCATTCCCACCACAGTGCAAGAGGGTTCCCTTTTACCCACATCCTCCCAACATTTGTTTTCTTGTGCTGGTGCTGTTAGCCATTCTGATAGTATGAGGTAATATCTCATGGACCTTTCATTTGGATTTTCCTGTTGATGGCTGATGTGAACATCTTCTTACGTGACTGTTGTCCATCTGTATGTCTTCTTTGGAGCAATGTCTGTTCATGTCTTCTGTCTATTTTTTAATTGGATTTTTTGTTTTTTGGTTGTTGCGTTGTATCAGTTCTACATATTTTGGACACTACCCCTTTATTGCACATGATATTTGCAAACATCTTCTCCTATTAAGTACGTTGTATTCTATTTATTACATTTTCATTGTTGTTCTGCTGTGCGGTAAGTTTTTATATTGATGGAACTCTAGTAGTTTATTTTTGCTTTTGTTTCCTTTGCCTTAGGAGGCGTGTCTATTAAATGTATGGTTCATGTCAGAGAAGTTACTGTCTGTGCCCTCTTGTAGGATTTTTATGATTTAAGGTCTCACATTGAGGTCTTGAAACTGTTTTGAGTTTATTTGTCCATATGGTGTAAGAAAGCAGTCTAATTTCATTGTTTTGTGCATAGCTGTTCAGTTTTCCCAACACCATTTGTTGTAGAGACTGTCCTCTTCCCTTTTAATAGTTTTGCCTGTTTTGCAGAAGATTAATTGGGCACGTGATTGTGGGTTGATGTCTGAGCTTCTATTCCATTTCCTTGGTCACTGTGTGTATTTTTTTTTTTTTTTGCCAGTCCCATACTGTGAGGATGAATGCAGCTTTGTAGTATAATATGAAATATGGAATTGTGATGCCTCCAGCTTTCTTTTTCTTCATAACATTGTGCTGGTTGTTCAGTATCTTTTGTGATTCCATACAAATTGTTAGGGTAGTTTATTTGAGTTCTCTCATTTTTTATTTGAATTCAATGAGCCAACTTATCATACATCATTATTTTCAGATGTAGTGTTAAATAATATATCAGATGTGTATTGCATCACGTGCCCTCCTTAATGCCCATCACCCCAGTTACCCCCCCCACCCCCCATCCAGCAACCCTCAGTTGGTTGCTATAGTTAAGAGTCTATCATGGTTTTTTCCCCATCTCTGATGACTTCCCATTCTGTTTCCCCTTCCTTTGCCTATGGTTCTCTGCCCTGTTTCTGATATTTCACATATGAGTGAAACCCTATCATAATTGTGTTTCTTTCATTGACATATTTTACTCAGCATAATATCTTCCAGACCCATCCAGGTTGATGTGATGGTAAGTATTCATCCTTTCTGATGGCTGAGGAATATTCCATTGAATATATGAACCACATCTTCTTTATCCATTCCTCTGTCCATAGATATCTGGGTTCTTTCCATAGTTTATCTAGAGTGGATATTGTTGCAATGAACACTGGGGTGCAGGTGCCAGTTCTTTCCCCTACATCTCTATTTTTGTGGTAAAAGCCCTGTAGTGCAAGTGCTGTGTTTTAGGGTAACTTTATTTTAACTTCTTGAGGAAACCCCATACTATTTTCCAGAGTGGATATAACAGTCTGCATTCCAACCAGGAGTGTAGGAGGGTTCTCCATTCTCTGCATCCTCACCAATATTTGTGGTTTCATGTCCTGTTAACTTTAGACATTCTGCCTGGTGTGATAGGACACCTCAATGTGGTTTAGATTTGCATTTCCCAGAAGCCATGTGATATAGAACATTTATGTATATATCTGTTGGTCACATGCGTGTCATCATTGGAGAAATATCTGTTCATATTTTCGCCCATGTCTAGACCTTCTGTTGGATTAAGGCCCAGAAGCCTAGAAGATACAATCAGCCAGAACTGTGGAGATTTTCACAAGGTCTGAGATACAATGGAGATTTAGGGTGTGTATCAAGCTCAGGGATTGTCTTCAGAGGGTGGATGGAAGTGTAGGTTCATTGACATTGTCTCAGGTTTGCATTCAAATGTCTCATGCTCTGAATCCAGTCTGGAGTAAAAAAAGGAGTTTCCTTTTGTGTGGCGGGCTGATCCTCTGGTTTTGCTAAAGTGTTCCCAATACCCGGGGCTTGGGATCCAGGCCTCTACAGATGGACCTCTCAGAACTCCAAATAGGGTTAGGGTTAGGACCTAGGAAAATGGAAGGTCTGAATTGCCAACCGTGTGGTGAGCGTCCTGGAGGGCTGAGTTGAGGACATGGGTCAGGGTGAGTGTCCGGCTCAGGGTTTCAGTCCATGAGCCCTTGAATGTGGGAATTCACTGGGATGGACACAGATGGGCCTTCATATCTATACTGACCTATATACTTACTGGAGTCCATTATGGAAACATTTCCATCTGGGTGTGAGGCTGAGTCCTGTGGTATTGCTCAGGCATCCCCAAATCCTAGGGCTTTGGAGCCCACCCTTAAGGGACAGAGACATGAGAACCCAAGCTAGGGATAGAGTTAGGGCCAAAGGACATTGCAGGCCCAAACAGCTGACAGTGTGTGTGGTTCCTAGAGGCTGGAATTAAGGATGAGTGTTCTGGTTCTGGTCAGGCACAGGGTTTGTGACCTCGAGGCCACTGACATTGGGGGTTTGCTGGTATAGGCTCAGATGGGCAGGCATTTTATCCTGCTTTGAATACTTTCTAGAGGTCTACATGGCACGCTTTCATCCTGTGTGTTAGGATGAGTCCTGTGGTATGGCTAAGGTGACCCCAGTCCATGGGGTAGGGAGCCAGGCCCCTAGGAATTGAATGCTCAGAACACAAACTAAGCTTCAGTTAGGGGTTAGGAGCACGGCAGGCCCAATCTGATGGTGGTGTGGCAAGCTATCCAGAGGTCTGAGTACAGAGGGATGGATAGAGTAAGTGTCAGGTTCAGGTTTGTGTCCAGCTGCTGACTCTGGGTGAACTCAGTGGTGCATGGCAGATTTCTCCTGCTCAGAATCCTTTGCAGAGTTCCAAATGGTATGGTTTCCTTCTGGGTGGCAGGCAGAGATCTCAAATATTGCTCAGGGGTCCCCATCCGTGGGTCTTGGGCACCAGTCCTCTGGGGTCAGAGCATGAAACCCCAACCTGGGGTTAGGGCTAGGTCCCAGCAACATAACAGGCCTGATTTGCTGGTGCTGTGCAGAGCTCTCACGGGGACTGAGTAGAGAACATGGGTCAGTCTGAGTCAGGCTCCGGGTTGGTGGCCATGGGGGGAAAGGCAGATTTCTCCTGCTCTCAGTCCTTGGCAGAGTTCCAATTCTACTGTTTCCTGCTGGGTTGAAGACAGAGTCCTCTGGCATTTCTCAGGGGCCCCACATATGTGGGGCTTTGGTACCTGTATTCTTGGGACACAAGACAGAAAATGTACTAAGTTTTGGTTAGGGCTGAGGGTCATGTCAGTCTCAATATGCCACCCTGAGAGGAGTGACCTGGGGAGCAGAGTTGAGGACGTGGGTCAGTGTGAGTGTTAAGATCCAAGTGTGAACGGGGGGTGCTGAAAGTGGGATAGCCTCAGGGGGCCAAGAAATATTCTGGTATAGTTCAGGTGTAACCCATCAGCGGAGCTTTGGTGTCAATCATCAGAGGACAGAAGACTGAAAACACAACCTAGGGCTTGGAAAAGAGCACAGAGGCATGGCTGGCCTGATCTGCTGGTGCTGAGGCTAGATGTCTGGGGTACTGAGTTGGGGGCCATGGTCAGGTGGTGCATTACGACCTGGGTTTGTGCCTGGGGGGTGGCCGAAGGTGGAGGTGGCTTCAGGGAGCATGAAGATTTCTCCCGTTCCGATGGTTCTGTGCAGCTCCAAACAAAACGGTTTCCTCCTGGGTGGCAGACAGAGTACTGGGTTGTGGCTCAGGGGTCCAAATATGGAGGAATTGGGGGACCAGCCTCTGGGGATGAAGACTGAAAATGCAACCTAGGGTTAAAGTTAGGGTCAGGGGCATGGCAGGCCCAATTTGCTGGCACTGAGAAGGGATCCCAGGGGGATGAATTGAGGGCAGAGGTCCGGTGGCATGAGAGGGTCCAGGTTTGTGGCCAGGGGACCGCTGAAGGAGGGGGTTGTGCTCAGGGAGGCATGCAGTTTCTCCCACTCTGAGTGTTCTACTCAGTTTCAAATGGCACGGTTTCCTCCTGGGTGGTAGGCAGGCTGAGTGCCAGCCTCCGCATTTGTGGCCCAATAGTGCGCAGAGGGTGGGGGATAGCCTCAGGTGAACCATGCAGGTTTCTCCCGCTCTGAGGATTTGACACAGCTCCAAACAGCATGGTTTCCTCCTGCATGGTGGACAGAGTCCTGGGGTGTCACTCAGGATTCTTTAATCTTGGGGTCTTGGGATCAGGACTCTTGGGGATGATACCTGAAAACCGAAATTAGGGATAGGGTTAAGGCCTAGGGCCATGGTAGACCTGATATGCCAGTGCTGAGGCAGGTGCCCTGGTGCGCTGAGTTGAGGTCAGGTGTCAGACGGGGCCTTAGCCTCTAGGTGTGTGTCCAGACGTTCGCATAACCTGGGGGTGACTTCAGGGGTGCATGGAAGTTTCTCCAGCTCTGAGGGTTCAGCGCAGCTCCAAACAGCACAGCGGTGCCCTGCGTGGCAGGCAGATTCCCAGCATGAGTATCAGGCATCCTCAATCCTTGTGACGCAGTATGTGGTCTATTCTGGAGAAGGTTCCATGTGCACTTGAGAAGAACGAGTATTCTGTTGTTTTAGGGTGGAATGTTCTGTATATGTCTATGAGGTCCATCTGGTCCAATGTTTCATTCAATGCTCTTATTTCTTTTTTAATTTTCTGCTTCGATGATCTGTCTATTTCTGAGAGAGGCGTATGAAGATCTCCTACTATTATTGTATTCATATCAATATGACTTTTTATCTTGATTAATAGTTTTGTTATGGAATTGGGTTCTCCCATATTGGGGGCATAGATATTCACAATGGTTAGATCATCTTGGCGGATAGTCCCTTTAAGAATTATGGAGTGTCCTTCTGTATCTCTGACTACAGTCTTTAGTTTAAAATCTAATTTATCTGATATGAGAATCGCTACCCCGGCCTTCTTTTGAGGCCCATTGGCATGAAAGATGCTTCTCCATCCGTTCACTTTCAGTCTGGGTGTATCCTTAGGTTCAAAATGGGTCTCTTGTAGACAACATATGGATGGGTCCTGTCGTTTTATCCAATCTGCAACCCTGTGTCGTTTTATGGGCGCATTTAGGCCATTCACATTGAGAGTGATTATTGAGAGATAGGTTTTGATTCATGTCATGTTGCCTTTGAAGTCTTTCTGTCTGTAGATTGTTTCTATATTTCTGTTCAATGATATCCTTGGGATTTTTTCTCTTTTATAGGACCCCCCTTAATATTTCCTGCAGTGTGGGCTTGGTGGTTGCATAGTCTTTTAAGCCTTGCCGGTCTTGGAAACTCTTTATCTCTCCATCCATTTTAAATGTCAGTCTTGCCGGATAGAGTATTCTTGGTTGCATGTTCTTCTCATTTAGTACTCTGAATATATTTTGCCAGCCCTTCCTGGCTTGCCAGGTCTCTGTGAAAAGGTCTGACGTTATTCTAATGGGCTTGGATGCCCACTCTCACCACTCTTGTTCAACATAATATTAGAAGTCCTAGCAACGGCAATCAGACAACAAAGAGAAATAAAAGGTATCCAAATTGGCAAGGAAGAAGTCAAACTCTCTCTCTTCGCAGATGACATGATTTTTTATATGGAAAACCCCAAAGACTCCACCCCCAAACTACTAGACTCATACAGCAATTCAGTAACGTGGCAGGATACAAAGTCAATGTACAGAAATCAGTGGCTTTCTTATACACTAACAATGAAAATACAGAAAGGGAAATTAGAGAATCGATTCCATTTACTAGAGCACCAAGAACCATAAGATACCTGGGAATAAACCTAACCAAAGAGGTAAAGGACCTGTACTCGAGGAACTACAGAACACTCATGAAAGAAACTGAAGAAGACCCAAAAAGATGGAAGACAATTCCATGCTCTTAGATTGGAAGAATAAACATTGTTAAAATGTTTATACTGCCTAGAGCAATCTATGCTTTTAATGCCATTCCGATCAAAATTCCACAGGTATTTTTCAAAGAGCTGGAGCCAATAATCCTAAAATTTGTATGGAATCAGAAGAGACCCCGAATTGCTAAGGAAATGTTGAAAAACAAAAACAAAACTGGCGGCATCACGTTACCCGATTTCAAGCTTTACTACAAAGCTGCGATCACCAAGACAGCGTGGTCCTGGCATGAAAACAGACACATAGACCAGTGGAACAGAGTGGAGAGCCCAGATATGGACCCTCAACTCCACGGTGAAATAATCTTCGACAAAACAGGAAAAAATATTCAATGGAAAAAAAGACAGTCTCTTCAATCAATGGTGCTGGGAAAACTGGACAGCTATATGTAGAATAATGAAACTCAACCATTCTCTTACACTCGAAATGGATAAAAGACCTCATCATGAGACAGGAATCCATCAGAATCCTAGAGGAGAACATAGGCAGTAACCTCTTCGATAGCAGCCACAGCAACTTCTTTCAAGATATGTCTCCAAAGGCCAAGGAAACAAAAGCGAAAATGAACTTTTGGCACTTCATCAAGATCAAAAGCTTCTGCACAGCAAAGGAAACAGTCCACCAAACAAAAACGCAACCCACGGAATGGGAGAAGATATTTGCAAATGACAGTACAGACAAAAGGTTGATATCCAGGATCTAGAAAGAACTTCTCAAACTCAACACACACAAAACAGATAATCATATCCAAAAATGGGCAGAAGATATGAACAGACACTTCTCCAACGAAGACATACAAATGGCTATCAGACACATGAAAAAATGTTCATCATCACTAGCCATCAGGGAGATTCAAATGAAAACCACATTGAGATACCACCTGACACCAGTTAGAATGGCCAAAATGAGCAAGACAGGAAACAACGATTGTTGGAGAGGATGTGGAGAAAGGGGAACCCTCTTACACTGTTGGTGGGAATGCAAGTTGGTGCAGCCACTTTGGAGAACAGTGTGGAGATTCCTCAAGAAATTAAGAATAGAGCTTCCCTATGACCCTGCAATTGCACTGCTGGGTATTTACCCCAAAGATACAGATGTAGTGAAAAGAAGGGCCATCTGTACCCCAATGTTTATTGTAGCAATGGCTATGCTCACCAAACTGTGGAAAGAACCAAGATGCCCTTCAACGGATGAATGGATAAGGAAGATGTGGTCCATATACGCAATGGAGTATTATGCCTCCATCAGAAAGGATGAATACCCAACTTTTGTAGCAACATGGACGGGACTGGAAGGAATTATGCTGAGGGAAATAAGTCAAGCAGAGAGAGAGTCATGTATCATATGGTCTCACTTATTTGTGGAGCATAGCAAATAACACGGAGGACATAGGGAGATGGAGAGGAGAGGGAGTTGAGAGAAACTGGAAGGGGAGATGAACCATGAGAGACTATGGACTCTGAAAAACAACCAGAGGGTTTTGGAGGGGCAGGGTGGGGTAGGAGTTTGAGGAATCAGGTGGTGGTTAATAGGGAGGGCACGTACTGCATGGAGCACTGGGTGTGATGCCAAAACAATGAACACTGTTATGCTGTAAATAAACAAAAAAAAAAAAAAATGAGTCTATGGAAGGCCCGGCAGTGCCAGTTCACGCCACTGGAGGGAGTGGTGAGCCGTGGTGTGAGATACCCTGGAAGGCATGGCGATGCTGCTTGCCACCACTGGAGGCAGCGGCGAGCTGCCATGGGAAACACACCTGAAGAGGAGTCAGTGCAGCTTGCTGGCTCTGAAGGCAGGGCGGAGGTGCCCGGTGAGAGACCCTGAAACGTGAGGCACTACAGCTTATTTTTACAGGACGGAGTGGTGAGCTGTATAGTCTCTGTTTCTCCAGGCTCAAGGGTGGTGGTAAGAATTGATGGAGCCTGTCCCCCACTCAGCATTGTGCCCTCTTTCCCCAGGTTTGCTGGTAATGTGCTGTCAGGATGGTTCAGGAGGGTCCTCCCAGTTGGGCTCTGGAGCCAGGGGAACCAAACCCGACTCATGGTGCATTTGGAACCGAGGAGCTGAGTGTCTGTTTGGAAAAGTATGTTTGTTTCTCCAAAAAGGACAAGGGCATTGACCAGCTTGAGAGGGAAGTGAATGACCAGTTAAGAAACAAGCTTGTGTCTCTCCTTCTCCCAGGAATCAGAGCAGGTGTGCAGGCTTTAGGTGGGAGACGCCTGCTTATCTCCACCTGACAACCCTTCTTCACTCTGGCTCCATGAGACCTGAAGTTTGGAAGTCAGCGTCTGAGTCAGTCATGCAGCTTGTCCCAGGACGTCAGTGTTCAGAGAAAACAGCAGGCCTGTGGGTCACAATGTCACATCCATGCCAGGATGGCAGGTAAAAATTCCCTTTCACCCCAAATTTCCTGGGCTTTTCTCTTGTCTCCAGTGGAGCTCACAAATGGCACACTGAACCAGCTGTAAGCAATCTCGTGCGGGTGCCAGAGCTCCTGAGTTTCTCTGCAGGGAGCACCTGGCAGGGATCTCATTTTCTCTGTTTATTTCTGGCTTACAAAGGTATTTGGAACATCTCTTTCCTAGGAAATCCCTTGGATTCGAAAGGGAATGTGAGATTGACTTGGTGTGCCTTTTGAACATAGAAAGTATTCCTTCACCGAACAGTGTTTACTCCACTGGGCCTAGACTCTGGTGGAACGGCTGGCACCTAGAGTGAGGTGGCTGTTTGTGGTCAGATAGAGACTTGGATGATGGCTTCTTCTTTGTCCAAGGTGATGTATCCTAATGGATTCGTCTTTGAATCCAAAGAGCTCCAATGAGGGCAGAGGGAAAATTCAAAATGATTCCAAGGAGTCTTGGACAATTTAAAAGGGATGCTTGTCTTCCTAGGTTCACTCAAACGGCTATATATGGTTGGACATGCTGTATTTTCTCTGCAGTTTCATGGGTAGTGAAGTCAGAAGGAGAGTCTTTGGGAATTTCCCTGGATAAAGGCACTCTGTTGGCTTCAAGGGACTTGGTGTCAGGAACCCTGGGCTGAATTTCTGTGGCTGCTTTCCTGATGCTCAGTGAGTCAGGTTTTCCCACAGGTTTTATATTTCCTCCTTAGGAAATTGCTGGCAGGGAATGTTCTGTTTAAAGTGGAACCCTCGGGGGCACCTGTGTGGCTCAGTGGGTTAAGCCACTGCCTTCGGCTCAGGTCATGGTCTCAGGGTCCTGAGATTGAGCCCCGCATTGGGCTCTCTGCTCAGCGGGGAGTCTGCTTCGTCCTCTCTCTCTGCCTGCCTCTCTGCCTACTTGTGACCTCTGTCAAATAAATAAATAAAATCTAAAAAAAAAAAAAAAAACCCAAAACCGGGACCCTCCTACATTGTTGGTGGGCCTGCGTGTTGTTGCAGCCACTCTTGGAAAGAATACAGTCTGTCCTCCAAAAGCTAAGAACTGAACAACAGTAGGATCCAGCAATTGCCCTCCTAGTTATTTCCCTAAAGGGCACAAAAATGCACATTCAGTGGGGTATAAGCACCGTGATATTTACAGCAGCATTTTCAACCATTGTAAAACAATGGAGGGAGACCAAATGTCCATTCACTGATGAGTGATATATATATATATCACTCGTATATATCATATGTGTGTGTGTGTGTGTGTATGTGTATTCATTCTCCCACATCTTCTTAATGGAATAGGGTCCAGGTTCAAAAAGGATGAAATCTTACCATCTGCAAGGATGTGGATGGATCTACAATGGATTTAGCTAAGTAAAATCAGTAAGAAAAGACCAATAGCCTATATCTTGACCTCTATGGAATTTCAGAAAGAAAACAGATGAACATAGTGAGGAGAGAAAGGCCAATGAGGAAACAGACTCTAACCTAGAGCAAAATCGAGGGTTGCTAGGGGGCAGGGGTGTGGGGCGAAGGGTTAAGTGGGTGACAGCTATTAGGGAGAGTACTTGTTGTGATGAGCTCTGGGTGTTCTATGCAGGTGAGGAATCACAAAATCCTACCCCTGAAGGAGAGGAATGAACATTGCATGGAAACGAATTGGAATTGAAGTCAATGAAGAAAAGAAGACCATGTTCTACTTCATGAAGACTGAGGTAAAACTGGAATGACTTTTGCTCTCCTGTTCTGTAGCTGTTCATTATGAAACACTCTGTGGCAGGATACACTAGTTTCCTATTGCATAAGGAGCCCTCAGAAAGTTGCCATGAAAGATTTAGATCTCAGAGCATGTACATGTTCCATTGATATGTTACTTTCAGTTTGCCCAGGTGCAAAGGTAAGTGGAGAGAAATAGGGCTGAAGAGGAAAGGAGGTATTAAGCATTCAAGAGGTAGCCTTCCCCTTTCTCATGAATGCCTGGGCCAGTGTAAATTGGGACGAAGGAGGGGGGATCCCAGAGCTTTGCCGCAGACAGGGGAGTTCTAGGTCTGCCTAGAGCTGGTGGTGTCCATGAGCAGAGCTGAGCTAGTGGCGTGGCAGGCCCGAACTGCTGGTGTTGAGGTGAGTTCCCCAAGGAGCTGAGTTGAGAATGGGGGTCAGGGGGTGAATCAGGCTCTGGGTTTGTGGCCAGGGGGCTGCAGAATGTGGGGGAGTCCTAATGGGGTCATGCAGGTTTCTCTGGCTCTGAGGGTTCCGCACAGCTCCAAAGGGACAAGTTTCCTGCTGGGTGGCAGGGGGACTCCTACAGTGTGGCTCCAAGTTTACCAATCTAGAGGGCTTGGTGGATAGGCCCCTGGGGAAGGAAGCCTGAAAATGCAACATAGGGTTAAGGGTAATGGGCTGGGCAGGACAGGCCTGATCAGCCGACACAGAGGTGAGATACCCTCAGAACTGAGTTGAGGAAATGCATCCTGCAATGCAGAAGAGTCAGGGTTTCTGGCCAGAGGGACGGCTGATCGTGGGGGTGGCTTTAGAGGGGCATGCTGGTTTCTCCCTCTCTGAGGAAACTTTGGAGCTCCAAATGTCATGGCTTCCCCCTGCATGGCATTCAGGTTTCTGCCTTGTTACAGGGGGGTCCTGAATCTGGGGAGTTTGGGGGCCAGGCCTCTTGGGATGGAAGCCTGAAATCAGAAACTAGAGCTACGGTAAGGGCGTAGGGGCATGGCATGCTCAATCTGCTACTGCTGAGGTGGGCTCCCTGGTGGGCTGACTTCAGGGTGGGTATCAGGTGGCATGTCAGACTCAGAGTTTGTGTCCAGGGATGCCACAGAAGCTTTGCGTGACCTCAGGGTTGCATGCAGGTTTCTCCTACCCTGAGGGTTCTGCAGAGCTCCAAATGGCATGGTTTCCTCCTGTGTGGCAGACGCAGTCCTGGGGTGTCACTGAGGAATCCTTAATCTCTCCTGGCATGAATCTCGGAGGTGCCCAATCTGGCGGGCTTGGGGGACAGGCCTCTGTTCATGAAAGCCTGTACACCCCACCTCGGTTTATGCTTAGGGCCGAAGGGCATGGCAGGTCCGATGTGCCGGTGCTGATGCGGGCTCCCCTAAGGGTCGAGTTGAGGGCATAGATCTGGCATCGCAGGAGAATCTGGTTTTATGGCCATGGGGGTGACTCATGGTGGGGTGGCATTACGGGGGTTTGCAGGTTTCTCCCCGTCTGAGTGTTCAGTGCAGCTCTAAACCACAAGTTTTCCTCATGAGTGCCAGGTGGAGTCCCGTGGTGGCGCTCAGTAGACCTTAATCTGGGGGGACATGGGAGGCAGGCCCCCTGGGATGGAAGCCTGAAAACCTAAAGAGGGGTTCTGGTAAGGGCCTAGGGGCATGGTGGCCCGATCTGCTTATGTTGAGGTGGGGCGCCCTAGGGTCCGAATTTATGGCATGCGTCCGGCAGCTCAGCAGAATCTGGTTTATGGGGCCGGGGGGATGGGTGCTGATGATGGGAGTGCCTTTAGAGGGGCAAGTTTCTCCCCCTCTGAGGGTTCAGCACAACTCCAAGGCACAGGTTCCTACTGTGTGGCAAGCGGAGTCCTGAGGTGTATGTCAAGATTCCTTAATCCAGGGGATTTTGTTGCCTGGACCCTCAGCATGGAAGACTGAACACCCAAACTTGTGTTAGGGTCAGGGCCTAGGGGCAATGGCAAGCCCGATCTGCCAGTGCTGAGGCGGGATCCCGTATGGGCTGAGTTGAGGGTATGCATTTGGTGGCGGGATGGAATCCAGCTCTATGGCCAGAGTGGCTGTTGATTATTGGGGTGGCTTTAGGGTGGCATGAAAGTTTCTCCCCATCTGAGGGTTCATTGCAGCTCCAAACCACAAGGTTTCCACTTGTGTGACAGGCTGTGTCCTGTGGTGTTGCTCAGAAGTCCTTAATCTGGGGGGCGTGGGGGCCAGGCCTCTTGGGATGGAAGCCTGAAAATCCAAACTAGGGTTAGGGTTAGGGCTTAGGGACATGGCAGGCCCGATCTGCTGCAATTGAGGTGGTCTCCTGGATAGGCCGAATGGAGGGTGGGAATCAGGCAGGACTTGAGGTCTGTGTTTGTGTTTGTGGGGGCAAAGAAGCTAGTGGTGTTCTTGGGGGCCATGCAGCTTTCTCCTGCTCTGAGGTTCCTGCACAGTTCCAAATGGCACCATTTTGCCGTAGGAGGCTGGAGGAGTGCTGGCGGGAGTCTCAGTCATCCCCAGTCTGATGGGCTTGGGGTACAGACCTCTGGGCACGGAAGGCTGTATACCCCACCTAGGGTTAGGGTTAGGGACTAGGGTCATGGCAGGCCCAATCTGCCGGCGCAGAGATGGGCTCCCCTCAGGGCTGAGTTGAGGGCATATGTCCGGTAGCTTCATAGAAAACAGCTTTCTGGCCTGGGGTGCCGCAAATTGTGCGGATAGCTTTACGGGGGCTTGAAGGTTTCTCACCCTCTGAGTATTCAGCAACTCCAAACTGCAAGGTTTCATCCTGCGTGGCTGTTGGAGTGCTGCAATGTCACTCAGGGGTCCTTAATCCAGGGGGCCTGGAGGCTAGGCATCTTGGGATGGAAGCCTGGAAACTCAAACTAAGGGTGAGGTCTTGGGGTGCGACAGGCCCAATCTGCCAGTGCTGAGGCGGACTCCCCGGTGGCCTGAGTTGAGGGTCGGTGATAGGTGGCTCGTGTGAATCTGGGTTTGTGTTCAGGAGGGGCTCAGATGCTGGGGCTTGCCTTGGGGGGCATGAAGTTATCTTTTGCTCTGAGGTCTAAGTAGCTCCAAATGGCACTGTAACAGCATAGGCAGCCTCCAGACTGCCAGAGTGAGTCTCATGCATCCACAATCTGGCGGGTTTGGGGGCTAGGCCTCTGGGTACGGAAGACTGTACACCCAACCTAGGGTTAGGGTTAAGGCCTAGGGGCATGGCAGTTCTGATATGCTGCTGATATGCTGTGTTGAGGTGGGCTCCCTCAGGGCTGAGTGGATGACATGCCTCTGGCGTTGTGGCAGAATCTGGCATTATGTCTGGGGCATTTCCAATGGCGGGTGTGTTTAGGTGCTCATACACCTTTCTTTCTGGAGGGCAGGCAGAGTCCTGTGTTGTGACTTTGGAATCCCCAGTCTGGAGGGTTAGGGTTAGGGATAGAGGTTCGGAGAGTGTTGGGTTAGTTGTTAGGGTTTAGGGTTAGGGTTAGGAGTTAGGGGATAGGGTTAGAGGTAAGGTTTAGGGTTAGGCTTAGGGTTAGGCGTATGTCTTAGGGACAAGGCATGTCAGATCTGCCAACACAGATATGGACTCACCCAAGGGCTGTGTTGAGGGCGGGACTCAGGAGTCTCCTCAGGCCCTGGATTTTTGGACTGGAGGGGTAAAGAAGGTGGGAATCGCCTCTGGGGAGCATGATGGTTTCTACTGCTCCGAGGTTGTTATGTTAGGTTTAGAGGTTAGGGTTAGGTTTTGTGGTTAGGGTTAGTGTTAAGATTAGTGTTAAGGTGGGGCGCCTGGGTGGCTCAGTTGGTTAAAGCCTCTGCCTTCCGCTCAGGTCATGATCTCAGGGTCCTGGGATGGAGCCCCACATCAGGCTCTCTGCTCAGCGGGGAGCATGCTTCGTCCTCTCTGTGCCTTCTTCTGATCTGTCTCTGTCAAAGAAATGAATAAAATCTTAAAAAAAAAATAAAAAGATTAGGGTTAGGGTTATGTCTTAGGGACAAGGCATGTTGGATCTGGTAACACTTATATGGGCTCACCCAAGGGCTGAGTTGAAGGCGGGACTCAGGAGGCTCCTTAGGCCCTGGGTTTTTTTCCTAGAAGGTAAAGATGGTGGGAATGGGCTCAGGGGAGCATGCTGGTTTCTAGGTCTCTGAGAGTGTTAGATAGCACTAAATGAAATGGTTTATTTCATTTATTCTCCTGGCTGAGAGGCTGAGTCCTGCCATCAGTCTGATGATCCTATCCACTGGGATGGAATTGGGTATCAGGCCTCTGGGGTCCAGAGCCTGACCACCTGAGCTAGGGTATTAGGGTTTGGTCCTGGGAGCATGGCAGGCCTGAGGTGCCAGTGCGGACTCAGGCTCTCCGGAGGGCTGAGTTGAGGGTATTGCTCTGGTGGCCCATCAGGCACTGGGCGGTGGTGTGTGGGTCCTCGGAAGGTGTGGGTGTCTTTAGGGGGCATGGAGGTTTCTCCGGCCAGGAGCGTACTGCACAGGGCCATGTGGGCCATTTTCCTTGTGGGTGGCAGCCGGAGTCCAGCATTGCAAATACAGGGTCCCCAGTCTGGACGGCTAGGGAGCCAGGCCTCTGTGGATCGAAGCATAAACACCCATCCTAGCATTATGGTTAAGTCTTTGGGGCATGGTAACCCCGATCTGCCGGTGCTGTGGTGACCCATCCTGATGCCTGAGTTGAGGCTATGTCTGCAGGACTTTGAGACTCTGGTTCCCGGTCCTTGGGAGGGTCCAGAAGTGCTTTGGCCTCAGGGAGACTTGCAGGCTTCTCCTGCTCTGTGGCTTCAGCCCATTTCTAAACGGCACGGTTCATGCTGGGATCATGTGCAATTATGGGGTGCAACTCAGGGGTCCCCTATCTGGGGTTTTGAGGACCAGTTGTGGGAGGATGATGCCTGAGCACGAACCTGGGCTAGGGTTAGTATTAGGATTAGGGTTAAGGTTATGTCTTAGGGACAAGGCATGTCGGATATGCAAGCACAGATATCAGCTCACCCAAGGGCTGAGTTGAGGGCGGGACTCAGGAGGCTCCTCGGGCACTGGGGTTTTGGGCTGTACGGGCAAAGATGTTGGAAATCGCCTCAGGGGAGCATGCCAGTTTCTACAATTCTCAGGGCATTAGATAGCACGAAATGAAAGGTCACCTTCTGGCTGAGAGGGTGAGTCCTGCTGTGAGGGTTAGGTTGTAGGGGCACTGCAGCCCCAATCTGCTGGCGCTGTGGTGGCCCATCCCAATGCTTGAGTTCAGAGCGTGTGTCTGCAGGACCATGAGACTCCTGGTTCTTGGTCCTTGGGGGCGCTGGAAGTGGGGTGGCCTCAGGGAGACATTCAAATTTATCCCGCTCTGTGGGTTCAGCACAATTCTAAACAGCATGGTTTCCTCCTGGTGTCAGGTTCAATGATGGGGTATCGCTCACGGGTCCCCCATCTGGGGCCTTGGGGACCAGGAGTCAGAGTATGGACGCCTGAACACACAACCTGGGCTAGGTATAGTATTATGGTTAGTGTTAGGCTTAGGGACAGGGCATGTCGGATCTGCTAGCACAGATACGGGCTCACCCAAGGGCTGAGTTGAGGGCAGGACTCAGGAGGCTCCTCAGGCCCTGGGTTCTTGGCCTGGAGGAGCAAAGCTGGTGGGAATGGCCTCAAGGGAGAATGGCTGGTTGCTACTGCTCTGAGGGTGTGAGAGAACACCAAATGAAAAGGTCTCCTCCTGGCTGAGAACTGAGTCCTGCCGACAGTCTGATGCTCAACCCATGGGAGGAATTGGGTGTCAGGCCTCTGGGTCCAATGCCTGAACACCCACCCTAGTGTTAGGGTTTCGTCCTGGGAGAATGGCAGGCCTGCCAGTGCGGCTCAGGTTCTCCGGAGGGCTGAGTTGAGGGCATTGCTCTGGTGGCCTGTCAGGCTCTGGGTTTGTGGTGTGGCATTTCTTGGAAGGCGTGGCTGGCTTTAGGGGGCATGGAGGATTCTGTGGCCAGGAGCATACTGCACAGGATCATATGGTCCAGTTTCATCGTGGGTGGCAGCCAGAGTCCTGCATTGGGAATACAGGGTCCCCAGTCTGGAGGGCTAGGGGTCCAGTCCTCAGGGGACAGAAGCCTGACACCCAACCTAGGGTTAGGGTAGGGTTGTAAGGGCATGGCAGCCCCGATCTGATGGCGCTGTGGTGATGCTTCCCAATGCCTGAGTTGAGGGTGTGAGTCTGTAGCACTGTGAGAGTCCTGGTTCCTGGTCCTTGGGTGTGCCAGAAGTGGCAGTGGCCTCTGGGAGGCATGCAGGTTTCTCCCGCTCTGCGGGTTCAACACATTTCTAAAGGGCAGGGTTTCCTCCTGGGATCAGGCGCAATTATGGGGTGAAGCTCAGGGGTCCCCCATCTGGCCGTTTGGGGGACCAGGCTATGGAGGAGGGATGCCTGAACACACAACCTGGGCTAGAGTTAGTATTAAGGTTAGGCTTAGCGTTAAGGTTATGTCTTAGGGAGAAGGCATGTGGGATCTGCCAGCACAGATATTGGCTCACTGAAGGGCTGAGTTGAGGGCAGGGCTCCGGAGGCTTCTCAGGCCCTGGGTTTTTGGCCTGGAGGTGCAAAGATGGCGGGAATGGCCTCAGGGCAGCTTGGCCGGTTCCTAGGGCTCTGAGGGTGTTGGAGAGCACCAAATGGAATCTCCTGCTGGTTGAGAAGCTGAGTCATGCCATCAGTTTGATGCTCCCACCCATGGGTGGAATTGGGTGTCAGGGTTCTAGAACCTGAACACCCAACCTAGGCTTAGGGTTTGGTCCTGGGAGAATGGCAGGCCTGATGTGCCAGCACGGACTCAGGCTCTCTGGAGGGCTGGGCTGAGGGCATTGTTCTGGCGGCCTGTAAGGCTAAGGAATTGTGGTGTGGGGGTGCTCAGAAGATGTGGTTGGCTTTAGGGGTCATGGAGGTTTCTCCGGCAAGGAGCGTTCTGCAAAGGTCCATGTGGTCAAGTTTCATCATGGGTGGCAGCCAGAGTCCTACGTTGGGAATATGGGGTCCCCAGTCTGGAGGGCTAGGGAGCCAGTCCTCTGGGGACTGAAGCCTGAACACCCAACCGCGGGTTAGGTTTAGGTCACAGGGGCATGGCGGCCCGGATCTGCCGGCACAGTGATGACCAATCCCGATGCCTGAGTTGAGGACGTGAGTCTGCAGGACCGTGAGACTCCTCATTCCTGCTCCTCAGGGGCGCCGGTATTGGGGGTAGCGTCAGGGAGGCATTCTGGTTTCTTCTGCTCTGTAGGTTCAGCACATTCCTTTTTTTTTTTTTTTCACTTTCAATATCTATCTATCTATCTATATTATTTGTTTTCAGCGTAACAGTATTCCTTATTTTTGCACCACACCCAGTGCTCCATGCAACACGTGCCCTCCCTAATACCCATCACCTTGTTCTCCCAACCTCCCACTCCCCACCCATTCAAGACCCTCAGGTTCTTTTTCAGAGTCCTTAGTCTCTCATGGTTCACCTCCCCTTCCCATTTCCCACAACTTCCTTCTCCTCGCCATCTCCCCATGTCCTCCTTGTTCTTTGTTATGCTCCACAAATAAGTGAAACCATATGATAATTGACTCTCTCTGCTTGACTTATTTCACTCAGCATAATCTCTTCCACTCCCGTCCATATTGCTACAAAAGTTGGTATTCATCCTTTCTGATGGAGGCATAATACTCCATCTTGTATATGGACCACATCTTCCTTATCCATTCGTCCATTGAAGGGCATCTTGGTTCTTTCCACAGTTTGGCGACCGAGGCCTTTGCTGCTATAAACATTGGGGTACAGATGGCCCTTCTTTTCACTCCATCTGTATCTTTGGGGTAAATACCCAGCAATGCAATTGCAGGGTCATAGGGAAGCTCTCTTTTTAATTTCTGGAGGAATCTCCACACTGTTCTCCAAAGTGGCTGCACCAACTTGCATTCCCACCAACAGTGTAAGAGGGTTCCCCTTTCTCCACATCCTCTCCAACACACGTTGTTTCCTGTCTTGCTAATTGTGGCCTTTCTAACTGGTGTCAGGTGGTATCTCAATGTCGTTTTCATTTGAATCTCCCTGATGGCTAGTGATGATGAACATTTTGTCATGTGTCTGATAGCCATTTGTATGTCTTCGTTGGAGGAGTGTCTGCTCATATCTTCTGCCCATTTTTGGATATGATTATCTGTTTTGTGTGTGTTGAGTTTGAGAAGTTCTTTCTAGATCCTGGATCTCAACCTTTTGTCTGAACTGTCATTTACAAATATCTTCTCCCATTCCGTGGGTTGCCTTTTGATTGGTGGACTGTTCCCTTTGCTGTGCAGAAGCTTTTGATCTTGATGAAGTGCCAAAAGTTCATTTTCGCTTTTGTTTCCTTGGCCTTTGGAGACATATCTTGAAAGAAGTTGCTGTGGCTGATATCGAAGAGGTTACTGCCTATGTACTCCTCTAGGATTCTGAGAGAATCCTGTCTCACGTTGAGCTCCTTTATCGAGTTCGAGTTTATCATTGTGTATGGTGTAAGAGAATGGTCGAGTTTCATTCTTCTACATATCGCTGTCCAGTTTTCCCAGCACCATTGATTGAGGAGAATGTCTTTTGTTACATTGAATATTTTTTCCTGAATTCTCGATGATTATATCACAATAGAGTTGAGGGTCCATATCTAATCGGGATCGATGTGGGCAGAGCGCTCATGAAAATTGGCTGGCGTTGGATAACCATGGGGACCGCCTTGTTCCGCGTGGCCCAGGACCCTTTCTCGCTCGGGGTGTGTCGCAGCCACCCGAAAACGCGCCGAGACGACGGGGCCCGGCCGGGGGCCTCAGCGCCGGGGAGCTTGCTCCGAGCAGAGTTGATGGAGGGGCTGTGGTCGGGCATTCGTCTCCGCCTTGGAGGGAGGCCGGGCGCCCGGGAAGGGCTTGGCCTCTCTGGGGGAACAAATGGATCTGTCGCTCCACAGCTGTGTCGCAGCCACGAAACGGGCCGATGGCGCCAGGACGGTCGAGGACTCGTCGCGCGGGACTCAGGGTTCCCCATGCGGAGGCCCCCAGGCTCAGGCCCCTGGCAACGGAAGGCTGAGCAAGCAGGCCCGGGCCCGGGCCCGGTTTCGGGGCTGGCCCGGCCCCAGCGGCCGGCGTCAGGGAGTGGACCCCCGGAGGCTGAGGAGCGGGAGGCGTCGGCCTCCCCGGGGCCCGCCTCCCGGAGCTCCTCCTGGCGGTGCCGGAACGCGACGACACGCGATCCCGGACAGGGCCCCGGGGGGGCGGCCCTGCGGCCCTCTGGTGCCCGAAGTGTGTTCGCCGGGCGTTTTCCGGCCAATTCTCACGAGCGTTCTGCCCAAATCGGGATCGATTTGGGCTGAACGCTCGTGAGAATTGGCCGGCGTTGGGCAGCCCTGGTCAGCGCCCAGGGCCGCGTGGAGCAGGGCCCTTTCTCGCTCGGGGCATGGCGCGGCCACCCGGAAAACGAGCCGCGACGATGGGGCGCGGCCGGCGGCCCCGGCGCCGGGGAGTTTTCCCCGAGCAGAGTGGATGGAGGCGCCGTGGCCGGGCGTCCGCCTCCGCCGTGGCGGGCGGCCGGGGCGCCCGTGGAGGGGGCTGGCCTCTGTGGGGGAACGGAGTGATCTCTCACTCCACGGCTGGGACGACGCCGCGAAAGGTGTCGTTGTCGCCGGGACGGTCGGTGGACTCGTGGCGCGGGACTCAGGGTTCCCAATGGGGAGGCCCCCAGGCTCAGGCCCCTGGCAACGGAAGGCTGAGCAAGCAGGCCCGGGCCCGAAACCGGCATTCGGGGCTGGCCCGGCCCCAGTGGCCGGCGCCAGGGAGGGAACCCCCGGAGGCTGAGGAGCGGGAGGCGTCGGCCTCCCCGGGGCCCGCCTCCCGGAGCTCCTCCTGGCGTTGACGGAACGCGACGACACGCGATCCCGGACAGGGCCCCGGGGGGGCGGCCCTGCGGCCCTCTGGTGCCCGAAGTGTGTACGCCGGGCGTTTTCCGGCCAATTCTCTCGAGCGTTCTGCCCAAATCGGGATCGATTTGGGCAGAACGCTCGTGAGAATTGGCCGGCGTTGGGCAGCCCTGGTCAGCGCCCAGTGCCGCGTGGATCAGGGCCCTTTCTCGCTCGGGGCATGGCGCGGCCACCCGGAAAACGAGCCGCGACGATGGGGCGCGGCCGGCGGCCCCGGCGCCGGGGAGTTTTCCCCGAGCAGAGTGGATGGAGGCGCCGTGGCCGGGCGTCCGCCTCCGCCGTGGCGGGCGGCCGGGGCGCCCGTGGAGGGGGCTGGCCTCTGTGGGGGAACGGTGTGATCTCTCAATCCACGGCTGGGACGAAGACGCGAAAGGTGCCCTTGTCGCCGGGACGGTCGGGGGGACTCGTGGCGCGGGACTCAGGGTTCCCCATGCGGAGGCCCCCAGGCTCAGGACCCTGGCAACGGAAGGCTGAGCAAATCGGGATCGATTTGGGCAGAACGCTCGTGAGAATTGGCCGGCGTTGGGCAGCCCTGGTCAGCGCCCAGGGCCGCGTGGAGCAGGGCCCTTTCTCGCTCGGGGCATGGCGCGGCCACCCGGAAAACGAGCCGCGACGATGGGGCGCGGCCGGCGGCCCCGGCGCCGGGGAGTTTTCCCTGAGCAGAGTGGATGGAGCGCCGTGGCCGGGCGTCCGCCTCCCCCGTGGCGGGCGGCCGGGGCGCCCGTGGAGGGGGCTGGCCTCTGTGGGGGAACGGAGTGATCTCTGACTCCACGGCTGGGACCAAGCCGCGAAAGGTGCAGTTGTCGCCGGGACGGTTGGGGGGACTCGTGGCGCGGGACTCAGGGTTCCCCATGCGGAGGCCCCCAGGCTCAGGCCCCTGGCAACGGAAGGCTGAGCAAGCAGGCCCGGGCCCGGGCCCGGCTTTCGGGGCTGGCCCGGCCCCAGCGGCCGGCGCCAGGGTGGGAACCCCCGGAGGCTGAGGAGCGGGAGGCGTCGGCCTCCCCGGGGCACGGCTCCCGGAACTCCTCCCGGCGGTGCCGGAACGCGACGACACGCGATCCCGGACAGGGCCCCGGGGCTGCCGCCCTGCGGCCCTGTCGTACCCGATGTGTGTTCGCCGGGCGGTTTCCGGCCAATTCTCACGAGCGTTCTGCCCAAATCGGGATCGATTTGGGCAGAACGCTCGTGAGAATTGGCGGCGTTGGGCAGCCCTGGTCAGCGCCCAGTTCCGCGTGGAGCAGGGCCCTTTCTCGCTCGGGGCATGTCGCGGCCACCAGGAAAACGAGCCGCGACGATGGGGCGCGGCCGGCAGCCGCGGCGCCGGGGAGTTTTCCCCGAGCAGAGTGCATGGAGGCGCCGTGGCCGGGCGTCCGCCTCCGCCGTGGCGGCCGGCCGGGTCGCCCCTGGAGGGGGCTGGCCTCTGTGGGGAAACGGACTGATCTCTCACTCCGCGGCTAGGACGAAGCCGCGAAAGGTGCCGATGTCGCCGGGACGGTCGGGGGACTCGTCGCGCCGGACTCAGGGTTCCCCATGGGGAGGCCCCCAGGCTCAGGCCCCTGGCAACGGAAGGCTGTGCAGGCAGGCCCGGGCCCGGCCCGGCTTTCGGGGCTGGCCCAGCCCCAGCTGCCGGCGCCAGGGAAGGGACCCCCGGAGGCTGAGGAGCAGGACGCGACGGCCTCCCCGGGGCACGCCTCCCGGAGCTCCTCCCGGCGGTGCCGGAACGCGACGACACGCTTCCCGGACAGGGCCCCGGGGGGGCCGCCCTGCAGCCCTGTGGTGCCCGAAGTGTGTTCGCCGGGCGTTTTCCGGCCAATTCTCACGAGCGTTCTTCCCAAATTGGGATCGATTTGGGAGAACGCTCGTGAGAATTGGCCGGCGTTGGGCAGCCCTGGTCAGCGCCCAGTTCCGCGTGGAGCAGGGCCCTTTCTCGCTCGGGGCATGTTGCGGCCACCTGGAAAACGAGCCGCGACGATGGGGCGCAGCCGGCAGCCGCGGCGCCGGGGAGTTTTCCCCGAGCAGAGTGCATGGAGGCGCCATGGCCGGGCATCCGCCTCCGCCGTGGCGGGCGGCCGGGGCGCCCCTGGAGGGGGCTGGCCTCTGTGTGGAAACGGACTGGTCTCTCACTCCGCGGCTAGGACGAAGCCGCGAAAGGTGCCGTTGTCGCCGGGACGGTCGGGGGACTCGTGGTGGGGGACTCAGGGTTCCGCATGGGGAGGCCCCCAGGCTCAGGCCCCTGGCAACGGAAGCCTGAGCAAGCAGGCCCGGCCCGGGCCCGGCTTTCGGGGCTGGCCCGGCCCCAGCTGCCTGCGCCATGGAGGGGACCCCCGGAGGCTGAGGAGCGGGAGGCGTCGGCCTCCCCGGGGCCCGCCTCCCGGAGCTCCTACTGGCGGTGCCGGAAAGCGAAGACACGCGATCCCGGACACGGCCCCGGGGGGGGCGGCCCTGCGGCCCCGTGGTGCCGGCCCTGCGGCCCCGTGGTGCCCGAAGTGTGTTCGCCAGGCCTTGTCCGGCCAATTCTCACGAGCGTTCTGCCCAAATCGGGATCGATTTGGGCAGAACGCTCGTGAGAATGGGCCGGCGTTGGGCCACCCTGGGGACCGCCTTGTTCTGCGTGGCCCAGGGCCCTTTCTTGCTCGGGGTATGTTGCGGCCACCCGGAAAATGAGCCGTGACGATGGGGCGCGGTCGGCAGCCACGGCGCCATGGCGTTTTCCCCAAGCAGAGTTGATGGAGGGGCTGTGGCCGGGCGTCCGCCTTCGCCGTGGCGGGTCGCCAGGGCGCCCGTTGTGGGGTCTTGCCTCTGTGGGGATCGCTTTGATCTCTCATTCCTCGGCTGGGACGCAGCCGAGAAAGGCACCGTTGGCGCTGGGACGGTGGTGGACTTGTGGCACGGGACTCAGGATCCCGGGTGATGCCCCGAGGTACAGGCCCCTGGCAGTGGAAGTCTGAACAAGCAGGCCTGGGTCCGGGCCCGGATTTCGTGGCAGGCCCGGCCCCAGCTGCCACCGCCAAGGAGGGACCCCCAGAATCTGTGGAGAGGGAGGCGTCTGCCTTGCCATCAGGGAGATTCTAATTTAAACTACATTGAGATACCACGTGACACCAGATAGAATGTCCAAAATTAGGAAGACAGGAAATAACATGTGTTGGATGGATGTTGAAAAGGGGAACCCTGTTACACTGTTGGTCAGACTCCAATTTAGTGCAGCCACTTTGGAGAACAGTGTGCAGATGACTCAAGAAATTAAAAATAGAGCTTCCCTATGACCCTGCAATTACACTGATGGGTATTTACCCCAAAGATACAGATGGAGTGAAAAGAAGAGCCATCTGTACCCCAATGTTTTTTGCAGCAATGGCCATGGTCGCCAAACTGTGGAAAGAACCAAGATGCCCTTCAACGGATGAATGGATAAGGAAGATGTGGTTCATATACACAATGGAGTATTATGCCTCCACCAGAAAGGATGAATACCCAACTTTTGTAGCAACATGGACGGGACTCGAAGAGATTATGCTGAGTGAAATAAGTCAAGCAGAGAGAGTCAAATATCATATGGTCTCCCTTATTTGTGGAGCATAACAAAGAACACGGAGGACATGGGGAGATGGAGAGGAGAGGGAGTTGAGGGAAACTCGAAGGGGAGATGAACCATGAGAGACTATGGACTCTGAAAAACAACCTGAGTGTTTTGGAAGGCAGGGGGTTGGGAGGTTGAGGAACCAGGTGGTGGGTAATAGGGAGGGCGTGTACTGCATGGAGCACTGGGTGTGGTGCAAAAACAGTGAACACTGTTATGCTGAAAATAAACAAATAAAAAAAAAAAGAAAATTGTACTCTTAGACCCCGTCATCTATATCACTCATCCCTCCATCCACTTCCACTCTGGTAACCACTGAGTCGGTTTTTGTTTTGTATCTTCTTTCTCCTTTATTTATGTATGTTTGTTTCCTAAATTCCATGGAAGAGTGACATCCAAAGGCCTTTGTCTTTCTCTGACTGACTGATTTCACTTAGGATAGTATTCTCTAGCTCCATCCATGTGTCTGCAAATGGCAAGATTTCATTTTTTATGGCTGAGTAATTTCCCACTGTGTGTGTATGTGTGTGTGTGTGTGTGTGTGTGTACATTTATTATCTCATTTATCAAGTTTTCAAGAAATACTTGGATTGTTTCCATATTGTAATATTGTAATTAATGTTGCAAGAAACATAGGGGCACATGTATCCTTTTGAGTTACTGTTCTCATATTCGTCGGGTAATCACCCGGTAGTGTGATTGCTGGATTATAAGGTAGTTCTAATATTTAACGTTTTGAGGAACAGTGATACTGTTTTCCACAGGGACTGCAGCAGCTAGCATTCCCACCACAGTGCAAGAGGGTTCCCTTTTACCCACATCCTCCCAACATTTGTTTTCTTGTGCTGGTGCTGTTAGCCATTCTGATAGTATGAGGTAATATCTCATGGACCTTTTCATTTGGATTTTCCTGTTGATGGCTGATGTGAACATCTTCTTACGTGACTGTTGTCCATCTGTATGTCTTCTTTGGAGCAATGTCTGTTCATGTCTTCTGTCTATTTTTTAATTGGATTTTTTGTTTTTTGGTTGTTGCGTTGTATCAGTTCTACATATTTTGGACACTACCCCTTTATTGCACATGATATTTGCAAACATCTTCTCCTATTAAGTACGTTGTATTCTATTTATTACATTTTCATTGTTGTTCTGCTGTGCGGTAAGTTTTTATATTGATGGAACTCTAGTAGTTTATTTTTGCTTTTGTTTCCTTTGCCTTAGGAGGCGTGTCTATTAAATGTATGGTTCATGTCAGAGAAGTTACTGTCTGTGCCCTCTTGTAGGATTTTTATGATTTAAGGTCTCACATTGAGGTCTTGAAACTGTTTTGAGTTTATTTGTCCATATGGTGTAAGAAAGCAGTCTAATTTCATTGTTTTGTGCATAGCTGTTCAGTTTTCCCAACACCATTTGTTGTAGAGACTGTCCTCTTCCCTTTTAATAGTTTTGCCTGTTTTGCAGAAGATTAATTGGGCACGTGATTGTGGGTTGATGTCTGAGCTTCTATTCCATTTCCTTGGTCACTGTGTGTATTTTTTTTTTTTTTTGCCAGTCCCATACTGTGAGGATGAATGCAGCTTTGTAGTATAATATGAAATATGGAATTGTGATGCCTCCAGCTTTCTTTTTCTTCATAACATTGTGCTGGTTGTTCAGTATCTTTTGTGATTCCATACAAATTGTTAGGGTAGTTTATTTGAGTTCTCTCATTTTTTATTTGAATTCAATGAGCCAACTTATCATACATCATTATTTTCAGATGTAGTGTTAAATAATATATCAGATGTGTATTGCATCACGTGCCCTCCTTAATGCCCATCACCCCAGTTACCCCCCCCACCCCCCATCCAGCAACCCTCAGTTGGTTGCTATAGTTAAGAGTCTATCATGGTTTTTTCCCCATCTCTGATGACTTCCCATTCTGTTTCCCCTTCCTTTGCCTATGGTTCTCTGCCCTGTTTCTGATATTTCACATATGAGTGAAACCCTATCATAATTGTGTTTCTTTCATTGACATATTTTACTCAGCATAATATCTTCCAGACCCATCCAGGTTGATGTGATGGTAAGTATTCATCCTTTCTGATGGCTGAGGAATATTCCATTGAATATATGAACCACATCTTCTTTATCCATTCCTCTGTCCATAGATATCTGGGTTCTTTCCATAGTTTATCTAGAGTGGATATTGTTGCAATGAACACTGGGGTGCAGGTGCCAGTTCTTTCCCCTACATCTCTATTTTTGTGGTAAAAGCCCTGTAGTGCAAGTGCTGTGTTTTAGGGTAACTTTATTTTAACTTCTTGAGGAAACCCCATACTATTTTCCAGAGTGGATATAACAGTCTGCATTCCAACCAGGAGTGTAGGAGGGTTCTCCATTCTCTGCATCCTCACCAATATTTGTGGTTTCATGTCCTGTTAACTTTAGACATTCTGCCTGGTGTGATAGGACACCTCAATGTGGTTTAGATTTGCATTTCCCAGAAGCCATGTGATATAGAACATTTATGTATATATCTGTTGGTCACATGCGTGTCATCATTGGAGAAATATCTGTTCATATTTTCGCCCATGTCTAGACCTTCTGTTGGATTAAGGCCCAGAAGCCTAGAAGATACAATCAGCCAGAACTGTGGAGATTTTCACAAGGTCTGAGATACAATGGAGATTTAGGGTGTGTATCAAGCTCAGGGATTGTCTTCAGAGGGTGGATGGAAGTGTAGGTTCATTGACATTGTCTCAGGTTTGCATTCAAATGTCTCATGCTCTGAATCCAGTCTGGAGTAAAAAAAGGAGTTTCCTTTTGTGTGGCGGGCTGATCCTCTGGTTTTGCTAAAGTGTTCCCAATACCCGGGGCTTGGGATCCAGGCCTCTACAGATGGACCTCTCAGAACTCCAAATAGGGTTAGGGTTAGGACCTAGGAAAATGGAAGGTCTGAATTGCCAACCGTGTGGTGAGCGTCCTGGAGGGCTGAGTTGAGGACATGGGTCAGGGTGAGTGTCCGGCTCAGGGTTTCAGTCCATGAGCCCTTGAATGTGGGAATTCACTGGGATGGACACAGATGGGCCTTCATATCTATACTGACCTATATACTTACTGGAGTCCATTATGGAAACATTTCCATCTGGGTGTGAGGCTGAGTCCTGTGGTATTGCTCAGGCATCCCCAAATCCTAGGGCTTTGGAGCCCACCCTTAAGGGACAGAGACATGAGAACCCAAGCTAGGGATAGAGTTAGGGCCAAAGGACATTGCAGGCCCAAACAGCTGACAGTGTGTGTGGTTCCTAGAGGCTGGAATTAAGGATGAGTGTTCTGGTTCTGGTCAGGCACAGGGTTTGTGACCTCGAGGCCACTGACATTGGGGGTTTGCTGGTATAGGCTCAGATGGGCAGGCATTTTATCCTGCTTTGAATACTTTCTAGAGGTCTACATGGCACGCTTTCATCCTGTGTGTTAGGATGAGTCCTGTGGTATGGCTAAGGTGACCCCAGTCCATGGGGTAGGGAGCCAGGCCCCTAGGAATTGAATGCTCAGAACACAAACTAAGCTTCAGTTAGGGGTTAGGAGCACGGCAGGCCCAATCTGATGGTGGTGTGGCAAGCTATCCAGAGGTCTGAGTACAGAGGGATGGATAGAGTAAGTGTCAGGTTCAGGTTTGTGTCCAGCTGCTGACTCTGGGTGAACTCAGTGGTGCATGGCAGATTTCTCCTGCTCAGAATCCTTTGCAGAGTTCCAAATGGTATGGTTTCCTTCTGGGTGGCAGGCAGAGATCTCAAATATTGCTCAGGGGTCCCCATCCGTGGGTCTTGGGCACCAGTCCTCTGGGGTCAGAGCATGAAACCCCAACCTGGGGTTAGGGCTAGGTCCCAGCAACATAACAGGCCTGATTTGCTGGTGCTGTGCAGAGCTCTCACGGGGACTGAGTAGAGAACATGGGTCAGTCTGAGTCAGGCTCCGGGTTGGTGGCCATGGGGGGAAAGGCAGATTTCTCCTGCTCTCAGTCCTTGGCAGAGTTCCAATTCTACTGTTTCCTGCTGGGTTGAAGACAGAGTCCTCTGGCATTTCTCAGGGGCCCCACATATGTGGGGCTTTGGTACCTGTATTCTTGGGACACAAGACAGAAAATGTACTAAGTTTTGGTTAGGGCTGAGGGTCATGTCAGTCTCAATATGCCACCCTGAGAGGAGTGACCTGGGGAGCAGAGTTGAGGACGTGGGTCAGTGTGAGTGTTAAGATCCAAGTGTGAACGGGGGGTGCTGAAAGTGGGATAGCCTCAGGGGGCCAAGAAATATTCTGGTATAGTTCAGGTGTAACCCATCAGCGGAGCTTTGGTGTCAATCATCAGAGGACAGAAGACTGAAAACACAACCTAGGGCTTGGAAAAGAGCACAGGGGCATGGCTGGCCTGATCTGCTGGTGCTGAGGCTAGATGTCTGGGGTACTGAGTTGGGGGCCATGGTCAGGTGGTGCATTACGACCTGGGTTTGTGCCTGGGGGGGTGGCCGAAGGTGGAGGTGGCTTCAGGGAGCATGAAGATTTCTCCCGTTCCGATGGTTCTGTGCAGCTCCAAACAAAACGGTTTCCTCCTGGGTGGCAGACAGAGTACTGGGTTGTGGCTCAGGGGTCCAAATATGGAGGAATTGGGGGACCAGCCTCTGGGGATGAAGACTGAAAATGCAACCTAGGGTTAAAGTTAGGGTCAGGGGCATGGCAGGCCCAATTTGCTGGCACTGAGAAGGGATCCCAGGGGGATGAATTGAGGGCAGAGGTCCGGTGGCATGAGAGGGTCCAGGTTTGTGGCCAGGGGACCGCTGAAGGAGGGGGTTGTGCTCAGGGAGGCATGCAGTTTCTCCCACTCTGAGTGTTCTACTCAGTTTCAAATGGCACGGTTTCCTCCTGGGTGGTAGGCAGGCTGAGTGCCAGCCTCCGCATTTGTGGCCCAATAGTGCGCAGAGGGTGGGGGATAGCCTCAGGTGAACCATGCAGGTTTCTCCCGCTCTGAGGATTTGACACAGCTCCAAACAGCATGGTTTCCTCCTGCATGGTGGACAGAGTCCTGGGGTGTCACTCAGGATTCTTTAATCTTGGGGTCTTGGGATCAGGACTCTTGGGGATGATACCTGAAAACCGAAATTAGGGATAGGGTTAAGGCCTAGGGCCATGGTAGACCTGATATGCCAGTGCTGAGGCAGGTGCCCTGGTGCGCTGAGTTGAGGTCAGGTGTCAGACGGGGCCTTAGCCTCTAGGTGTGTGTCCAGACGTTCGCATAACCTGGGGGTGACTTCAGGGGTGCATGGAAGTTTCTCCAGCTCTGAGGGTTCAGCGCAGCTCCAAACAGCACAGCGGTGCCCTGCGTGGCAGGCAGATTCCCAGCATGAGTATCAGGCATCCTCAATCCTTGTGACGCAGTATGTGGTCTATTCTGGAGAAGGTTCCATGTGCACTTGAGAAGAACGAGTATTCTGTTGTTTTAGGGTGGAATGTTCTGTATATGTCTATGAGGTCCATCTGGTCCAATGTTTCATTCAATGCTCTTATTTCTTTTTTAATTTTCTGCTTCGATGATCTGTCTATTTCTGAGAGAGGCGTATGAAGATCTCCTACTATTATTGTATTCATATCAATATGACTTTTTATCTTGATTAATAGTTTTGTTATGGAATTGGGTTCTCCCATATTGGGGGCATAGATATTCACAATGGTTAGATCATCTTGGCGGATAGTCCCTTTAAGAATTATGGAGTGTCCTTCTGTATCTCTGACTACAGTCTTTAGTTTAAAATCTAATTTATCTGATATGAGAATCGCTACCCCGGCCTTCTTTTGAGGCCCATTGGCATGAAAGATGCTTCTCCATCCGTTCACTTTCAGTCTGGGTGTATCCTTAGGTTCAAAATGGGTCTCTTGTAGACAACATATGGATGGGTCCTGTCGTTTTATCCAATCTGCAACCCTGTGTCGTTTTATGGGCGCATTTAGGCCATTCACATTGAGAGTGATTATTGAGAGATAGGTTTTGATTCATGTCATGTTGCCTTTGAAGTCTTTCTGTCTGTAGATTGTTTCTATATTTCTGTTCAATGATATCCTTGGGATTTTTTCTCTTTTATAGGACCCCCCTTAATATTTCCTGCAGTGTGGGCTTGGTGGTTGCATAGTCTTTTAAGCCTTGCCGGTCTTGGAAACTCTTTATCTCTCCATCCATTTTAAATGTCAGTCTTGCCGGATAGAGTATTCTTGGTTGCATGTTCTTCTCATTTAGTACTCTGAATATATTTTGCCAGCCCTTCCTGGCTTGCCAGGTCTCTGTGAAAAGGTCTGACGTTATTCTAATGGGCTTGGATGCCCACTCTCACCACTCTTGTTCAACATAATATTAGAAGTCCTAGCAACGGCAATCAGACAACAAAGAGAAATAAAAGGTATCCAAATTGGCAAGGAAGAAGTCAAACTCTCTCTCTTCGCAGATGACATGATTTTTTATATGGAAAACCCCAAAGACTCCACCCCCAAACTACTAGACTCATACAGCAATTCAGTAACGTGGCAGGATACAAAGTCAATGTACAGAAATCAGTGGCTTTCTTATACACTAACAATGAAAATACAGAAAGGGAAATTAGAGAATCGATTCCATTTACTAGAGCACCAAGAACCATAAGATACCTGGGAATAAACCTAACCAAAGAGGTAAAGGACCTGTACTCGAGGAACTACAGAACACTCATGAAAGAAACTGAAGAAGACCCAAAAAGATGGAAGACAATTCCATGCTCTTAGATTGGAAGAATAAACATTGTTAAAATGTTTATACTGCCTAGAGCAATCTATGCTTTTAATGCCATTCCGATCAAAATTCCACAGGTATTTTTCAAAGAGCTGGAGCCAATAATCCTAAAATTTGTATGGAATCAGAAGAGACCCCGAATTGCTAAGGAAATGTTGAAAAACAAAAACAAAACTGGCGGCATCACGTTACCCGATTTCAAGCTTTACTACAAAGCTGCGATCACCAAGACAGCGTGGTCCTGGCATAAAAACAGACACATAGACCAGTGGAACAGAGTGGAGAGCCCAGATATGGACCCTCAACTCCACGGTGAAATAATCTTCGACAAAACAGGAAAAAATATTCAATGGAAAAAAAGACAGTCTCTTCAATCAATGGTGCTGGGAAAACTGGACAGCTATATGTAGAATAATGAAACTCAACCATTCTCTTACACTCGAAATGGATAAAAGACCTCATCATGAGACAGGAATCCATCAGAATCCTAGAGGAGAACATAGGCAGTAACCTCTTCGATAGCAGCCACAGCAACTTCTTTCAAGATATGTCTCCAAAGGCCAAGGAAACAAAAGCGAAAATGAACTTTTGGCACTTCATCAAGATCAAAAGCTTCTGCACAGCAAAGGAAACAGTCCACCAAACAAAAACGCAACCCACGGAATGGGAGAAGATATTTGCAAATGACAGTACAGACAAAAGGTTGATATCCAGGATCTAGAAAGAACTTCTCAAACTCAACACACACAAAACAGATAATCATATCCAAAAATGGGCAGAAGATATGAACAGACACTTCTCCAACGAAGACATACAAATGGCTATCAGACACATGAAAAAATGTTCATCATCACTAGCCATCAGGGAGATTCAAATGAAAACCACATTGAGATACCACCTGACACCAGTTAGAATGGCCAAAATGAGCAAGACAGGAAACAACGATTGTTGGAGAGGATGTGGAGAAAGGGGAACCCTCTTACACTGTTGGTGGGAATGCAAGTTGGTGCAGCCACTTTGGAGAACAGTGTGGAGATTCCTCAAGAAATTAAGAATAGAGCTTCCCTATGACCCTGCAATTGCACTGCTGGGTATTTACCCCAAAGATACAGATGTAGTGAAAAGAAGGGCCATCTGTACCCCAATGTTTATTGTAGCAATGGCTATGCTCACCAAACTGTGGAAAGAACCAAGATGCCCTTCAACGGATGAATGGATAAGGAAGATGTGGTACATATACGCAATGGAGTATTATGCCTCCATCAGAAAGGATGAATACCCAACTTTTGTAGCAACATGGACGGGACTGGAAGGAATTATGCTGAGCGAAATAAGTCAAGCAGAGAGAGAGTCATGTATCATATGGTCTCACTTATTTGTGGAGCATAGCAAATAACACGGAGGACATAGGGAGATGGAGAGGAGAGGGAGTTGAGAGAAACTGGAAGGGGAGATGAACCATGAGAGACTATGGACTCTGAAAAACAACCAGAGGGTTTTGGAGGGGCAGGGTGGGGTAGGAGTTTGAGGAATCAGGTGGTGGTTAATAGGGAGGGCACGTACTGCATGGAGCACTGGGTGTGATGCCAAAACAATGAACACTGTTATGCTGTAAATAAACAAAAAAAAAAAAAAATGAGTCTATGGAAGGCCCGGCAGTGCCAGTTCACGCCACTGGAGGGAGTGGTGAGCCGTGGTGTGAGATACCCTGGAAGGCATGGCGATGCTGCTTGCCACCACTGGAGGCAGCGGCGAGCTGCCATGGGAAACACACCTGAAGAGGAGTCAGTGCAGCTTGCTGGCTCTGAAGGCAGGGCGGAGGTGCCCGGTGAGAGACCCTGAAACGTGAGGCACTACAGCTTATTTTTACAGGACGGAGTGGTGAGCTGTATAGTCTCTGTTTCTCCAGGCTCAAGGGTGGTGGTAAGAATTGATGGAGCCTGTCCCCCACTCAGCATTGTGCCCTCTTTCCCCAGGTTTGCTGGTAATGTGCTGTCAGGATGGTTCAGGAGGGTCCTCCCAGTTGGGCTCTGGAGCCAGGGGAACCAAACCCGACTCATGGTGCATTTGGAACCGAGGAGCTGAGTGTCTGTTTGGAAAAGTATGTTTGTTTCTCCAAAAAGGACAAGGGCATTGACCAGCTTGAGAGGGAAGTGAATGACCAGTTAAGAAACAAGCTTGTGTCTCTCCTTCTCCCAGGAATCAGAGCAGGTGTGCAGGCTTTAGGTGGGAGACGCCTGCTTATCTCCACCTGACAACCCTTCTTCACTCTGGCTCCATGAGACCTGAAGTTTGGAAGTCAGCGTCTGAGTCAGTCATGCAGCTTGTCCCAGGACGTCAGTGTTCAGAGAAAACAGCAGGCCTGTGGGTCACAATGTCACATCCATGCCAGGATGGCAGGTAAAAATTCCCTTTCACCCCAAATTTCCTGGGCTTTTCTCTTGTCTCCAGTGGAGCTCACAAATGGCACACTGAACCAGCTGTAAGCAATCTCGTGCGGGTGCCAGAGCTCCTGAGTTTCTCTGCAGGGAGCACCTGGCAGGGATCTCATTTTCTCTGTTTATTTCTGGCTTACAAAGGTATTTGGAACATCTCTTTCCTAGGAAATCCCTTGGATTCGAAAGGGAATGTGAGATTGACTTGGTGTGCCTTTTGAACATAGAAAGTATTCCTTCACCGAACAGTGTTTACTCCACTGGGCCTAGACTCTGGTGGAACGGCTGGCACCTAGAGTGAGGTGGCTGTTTGTGGTCAGATAGAGACTTGGATGATGGCTTCTTCTTTGTCCAAGGTGATGTATCCTAATGGATTCGTCTTTGAATCCAAAGAGTTCCAATAAGGGCAGAGGGAAAATTCAAAATGATTCCAAGGAGTCTTGGACAATTTAAAAGGGATGCTTGTCTTCCTAGGTTCACTCAAACGGCTATATATGGTTGGACATGCTGTATTTTCTCTGCAGTTTCATGGGTAGTGAAGTCAGAAGGAGAGTCTTTGGGAATTTCCCTGGATAAAGGCACTCTGTTGGCTTCAAGGGACTTGGTGTCAGGAACCCTGGGCTGAATTTCTGTGGCTGCTTTCCTGATGCTCAGTGAGTCAGGTTTTCCCACAGGTTTTATATTTCCTCCTTAGGAAATTGCTGGCAGGGAATGTTCTGTTTAAAGTGGAACCCTCGGGGGCACCTGTGTGGCTCAGTGGGTTAAGCCACTGCCTTCGGCTCAGGTCATGGTCTCAGGGTCCTGAGATTGAGCCCCGCATTGGGCTCTCTGCTCAGCGGGGAGTCTGCTTCGTCCTCTCTCTCTGCCTGCCTCTCTGCCTACTTGTGACCTCTGTCAAATAAATAAATAAAATCTAAAAAAAAAAAAAAACCCAAAACCGGGACCCTCCTACATTGTTGGTGGGCCTGCGTGTTGTTGCAGCCACTCTTGGAAAGAATACAGTCTGTCCTCCAAAACCTAAGAACTGAACAACAGTAGGATCCAGCAATTGCCCTCCTAGTTATTTCCCTAAAGGGCACAAAAATGCACATTCAGTGGGGTATAAGCACCGTGATATTTACAGCAGCATTTTCAACCATTGTAAAACAATGGAGGGAGACCAAATGTCCATTCACTGATGAGTGATATATATATATATATATCACTCGTATATATCATATGTGTGTGTGTGTGTGTGTATGTGTATTCATTCTCCCACATCTTCTTAATGGAATAGGGTCCAGGTTCAAAAAGGATGAAATCTTACCATCTGCAAGGATGTGGATGGATCTACAATGGATTTAGCTAAGTAAAATCAGTAAGAAAAGACCAATAGCCTATATCTTGACCTCTATGGAATTTCAGAAAGAAAACAGATGAACATAGTGAGGAGAGAAAGGCCAATGAGGAAACAGACTCTAACCTAGAGCAAAATCGAGGGTTGCTAGGGGGCAGGGGTGTGGGGCGAAGGGTTAAGTGGGTGACAGCTATTAGGGAGAGTACTTGTTGTGATGAGCTCTGGGTGTTCTATGCAGGTGAGGAATCACAAAATCCTACCCCTGAAGGAGAGGAATGAACATTGCATGGAAACGAATTGGAATTGAAGTCAATGAAGAAAAGAAGACCATGTTCTACTTCATGAAGACTGAGGTAAAACTGGAATGACTTTTGCTCTCCTGTTCTGTAGCTGTTCATTATGAAACACTCTGTGGCAGGATACACTAGTTTCCTATTGCATAAGGAGCCCTCAGAAAGTTGCCATGAAAGATTTAGATCTCAGAGCATGTACATGTTCCATTGATATGTTACTTTCAGTTTGCCCAGGTGCAAAGGTAAGTGGAGAGAAATAGGGCTGAAGAGGAAAGGAGGTATTAAGCATTCAAGAGGTAGCCTTCCCCTTTCTCATGAATGCCTGGGCCAGTGTAAATTGGGACGAAGGAGGGGGGATCCCAGAGCTTTGCCGCAGACAGGGGAGTTCTAGGTCTGCCTAGAGCTGGTGGTGTCCATGAGCAGAGCTGAGCTAGTGGCGTGGCAGGCCCGAACTGCTGGTGTTGAGGTGAGTTCCCCAAGGAGCTGAGTTGAGAATGGGGGTCAGGGGGTGAATCAGGCTCTGGGTTTGTGGCCAGGGGGCTGCAGAATGTGGGGGAGTCCTAATGGGGTCATGCAGGTTTCTCTGGCTCTGAGGGTTCCGCACAGCTCCAAAGGGACAAGTTTCCTGCTGGGTGGCAGGGGGACTCCTACAGTGTGGCTCCAAGTTTACCAATCTAGAGGGCTTGGTGGATAGGCCCCTGGGGAAGGAAGCCTGAAAATGCAACATAGGGTTAAGGGTAATGGGCTGGGCAGGACAGGCCTGATCAGCCGACACAGAGGTGAGATACCCTCAGAACTGAGTTGAGGAAATGCATCCTGCAATGCAGAAGAGTCAGGGTTTCTGGCCAGAGGGACGGCTGATCGTGGGGGTGGCTTTAGAGGGGCATGCTGGTTTCTCCCTCTCTGAGGAAACTTTGGAGCTCCAAATGTCATGGCTTCCCCCTGCATGGCATTCAGGTTTCTGCCTTGTTACAGGGGGGTCCTGAATCTGGGGAGTTTGGGGGCCAGGCCTCTTGGGATGGAAGCCTGAAATCAGAAACTAGAGCTACGGTAAGGGCGTAGGGGCATGGCATGCTCAATCTGCTACTGCTGAGGTGGGCTCCCTGGTGGGCTGACTTCAGGGTGGGTATCAGGTGGCATGTCAGACTCAGAGTTTGTGTCCAGGGATGCCACAGAAGCTTTGCGTGACCTCAGGGTTGCATGCAGGTTTCTCCTACCCTGAGGGTTCTGCAGAGCTCCAAATGGCATGGTTTCCTCCTGTGTGGCAGACGCAGTCCTGGGGTGTCACTGAGGAATCCTTAATCTCTCCTGGCATGAATCTCGGAGGTGCCCAATCTGGCGGGCTTGGGGGACAGGCCTCTGTTCATGAAAGCCTGTACACCCCACCTCGGTTTATGCTTAGGGCCGAAGGGCATGGCAGGTCCGATGTGCCGGTGCTGATGCGGGCTCCCCTAAGGGTCGAGTTGAGGGCATAGATCTGGCATCGCAGGAGAATCTGGTTTTATGGCCATGGGGGTGACTCATGGTGGGGTGGCATTACGGGGGTTTGCAGGTTTCTCCCCGTCTGAGTGTTCAGTGCAGCTCTAAACCACAAGTTTTCCTCATGAGTGCCAGGTGGAGTCCCGTGGTGGCGCTCAGTAGACCTTAATCTGGGGGGACATGGGAGGCAGGCCCCCTGGGATGGAAGCCTGAAAACCTAAAGAGGGGTTCTGGTAAGGGCCTAGGGGCATGGTGGCCCGATCTGCTTATGTTGAGGTGGGGCGCCCTAGGGTCTGAATTTATGGCATGCGTCCGGCAGCTCAGCAGAATCTGGTTTATGGGGCCGGGGGGATGGGTGCTGATGATGGGAGTGCCTTTAGAGGGGCAAGTTTCTCCCCCTCTGAGGGTTCAGCACAACTCCAAGGCACAGGTTCCTACTGTGTGGCAAGCGGAGTCCTGAGGTGTATGTCAAGATTCCTTAATCCAGGGGATTTTGTTGCCTGGACCCTCAGCATGGAAGACTGAACACCCAAACTTGTGTTAGGGTCAGGGCCTAGGGGCAATGGCAAGCCCGATCTGCCAGTGCTGAGGTGGGATCCCGTATGGGCTGAGTTGAGGGTATGCATTTGGTGGCGGGATGGAATCCAGCTCTATGGCCAGAGTGGCTGTTGATTATTGGGGTGGCTTTAGGGTGGCATGAAAGTTTCTCCCCATCTGAGGGTTCATTGCAGCTCCAAACCACAAGGTTTCCACTTGTGTGACAGGCTGTGTCCTGTGGTGTTGCTCAGAAGTCCTTAATCTGGGGGGCGTGGGGGCCAGGCCTCTTGGGATGGAAGCCTGAAAATCCAAACTAGGGTTAGGGTTAGGGCTTAGGGACATGGCAGGCCCGATCTGCTGCAATTGAGGTGGTCTCCTGGATAGGCCGAATGGAGGGTGGGAATCAGGCAGGACTTGAGGTCTGTGTTTGTGTTTGTGGGGGCAAAGAAGCTAGTGGTGTTCTTGGGGGCCATGCAGCTTTCTCCTGCTCTGAGGTTCCTGCACAGTTCCAAATGGCACCATTTTGCCGTAGGAGGCTGGAGGAGTGCTGGCGGGAGTCTCAGTCATCCCCAGTCTGATGGGCTTGGGGTACAGACCTCTGGGCACGGAAGGCTGTATACCCCACCTAGGGTTAGGGTTAGGGACTAGGGTCATGGCAGGCCCAATCTGCCGGCGCAGAGATGGGCTCCCCTCAGGGCTGAGTTGAGGGCATGTGTCCGGTAGCTTCATAGAAAACAGCTTTCTGGCCTGGGGTGCCGCAAATTGTGCGGATAGCTTTACGGGGGCTTGAAGGTTTCTCACCCTCTGAGTATTCAGCAGCTCCAAACTGCAAGGTTTCATCCTGCGTGGCTGTTGGAGTGCTGCAATGTCACTCAGGGGTCCTTAATCCAGGGGGCCTGGAGGCTAGGCATCTTGGGATGGAAGCCTGGAAACTCAAACTAAGGGTGAGGTCTTGGGGTGCGACAGGCCCAATCTGCCAGTGCTGAGGCGGACTCCCCGGTGGCCTGAGTTGAGGGTCGGTGATAGGTGGCTCGTGTGAATCTGGGTTTGTGTTCAGGAGGGGCTCAGATGCTGGGGCTTGCCTTGGGGGGCATGAAGTTATCTTTTGCTCTGAGGTCTAAGTAGCTCCAAATGGCACTGTAACAGCATAGGCAGCCTCCAGACTGCCAGAGTGAGTCTCATGCATCCACAATCTGGCGGGTTTGGGGGCTAGGCCTCTGGGTACGGAAGACTGTACACCCAACCTAGGGTTAGGGTTAAGGCCTAGGGGCATGGCAGTTCTGATATGCTGCTGATATGCTGTGTTGAGGTGGGCTCCCTCAGGGCTGAGTGGATGACATGCCTCTGGCGTTGTGGCAGAATCTGGCATTATGTCTGGGGCATTTCCAATGGCGGGTGTGTTTAGGTGCTCATACACCTTTCTTTCTGGAGGGCAGGCAGAGTCCTGTGTTGTGACTTTGGAATCCCCAGTCTGGAGGGTTAGGGTTAGGGATAGAGGTTCGGAGAGTGTTGGGTTAGTTGTTAGGGTTTAGGGTTAGGGTTAGGAGTTAGGGGATAGGGTTAGAGGTAAGGTTTAGGGTTAGGCTTAGGGTTAGGCGTATGTCTTAGGGACAAGGCATGTCAGATCTGCCAACACAGATATGGACTCACCCAAGGGCTGTGTTGAGGGCGGGACTCAGGAGTCTCCTCAGGCCCTGGATTTTTGGACTGGAGGGGTAAAGAAGGTGGGAATCGCCTCTGGGGAGCATGATGGTTTCTACTGCTCCGAGGTTGTTATGTTAGGTTTAGAGGTTAGGGTTAGGTTTTGTGGTTAGGGTTAGTGTTAAGATTAGTGTTAAGGTGGGGCGCCTGGGTGGCTCAGTTGGTTAAAGCCTCTGCCTTCCGCTCAGGTCATGATCTCAGGGTCCTGGGATGGAGCCTCACATCAGGCTCTCTGCTCAGCGGGGAGCATGCTTCGTCCTCTCTGTGCCTTCTTCTGATCTGTCTCTGTCAAAGAAATGAATAAAATCTTAAAAAAAAATAAAAAGATTAGGGTTAGGGTTATGTCTTAGGGACAAGGCATGTTGGATCTGGTAACACTTATATGGGCTCACCCAAGGGCTGAGTTGAAGGCGGGACTCAGGAGGCTCCTTAGGCCCTGGGTTTTTTTCCTAGAAGGTAAAGATTGTGGGAATGGGCTCAGGGGAGCATGCGGTTTCTAGGTCTCTGAGAGTGTTAGATAGCACTAAATGAAATGGTTTATTTCATTTATTCTCCTGGCTGAGAGGCTGAGTCCTGCCATCAGTCTGATGATCCTATCCACTGGGATGGAATTGGGTATCAGGCCTCTGGGGTCCAGAGCCTGACCACCTGAGCTAGGGTATTAGGGTTTGGTCCTGGGAGCATGGCAGGCCTGAGGTGCCAGTGCGGACTCAGGCTCTCTGGAGGGCTGAGTTGAGGGTATTGCTCTGGTGGCCCATCAGGCACTGGGCGGTGGTGTGTGGGTCCTCGGAAGGTGTGGGTGTCTTTAGGGGGCATGGAGGTTTCTCCGGCCAGGAGCGTACTGCACAGGGCCATGTGGGCCATTTTCCTTGTGGGTGGCAGCCGGAGTCCAGCATTGCAAATACAGGGTCCCCAGTCTGGACGGCTAGGGAGCCAGGCCTCTGTGGATCGAAGCATAAACACCCATCCTAGCATTATGGTTAAGTCTTTGGGGCATGGTAACCCCGATCTGCCGGTGCTGTGGTGACCCATCCTGATGCCTGAGTTGAGGCTATGTCTGCAGGACTTTGAGACTCTGGTTCCCGGTCCTTGGGAGGGTCCAGAAGTGCTTTGGCCTCAGGGAGACTTGCAGGCTTCTCCTGCTCTGTGGCTTCAGCCCATTTCTAAACGGCACGGTTCATGCTGGGATCATGTGCAATTATGGGGTGCAACTCAGGGGTCCCCTATCTGGGGTTTTGAGGACCAGTTGTGGGAGGATGATGCCTGAGCACGAACCTGGGCTAGGGTTAGTATTAGGATTAGGGTTAAGGTTATGTCTTAGGGACAAGGCATGTCGGATATGCAAGCACAGATATCAGCTCACCCAAGGGCTGAGTTGAGGGCGGGACTCAGGAGGCTCCTCGGGCACTGGGGTTTTGGGCTGTACGGGCAAAGATGTTGGAAATCGCCTCAGGGGAGCATGCCAGTTTCTACAATTCTCAGGGCATTAGATAGCACGAAATGAAAGGTCACCTTCTGGCTGAGAGGGTGAGTCCTGCTGTGAGGGTTAGGTTGTACGGGCACTGCAGCCCCAATCTGCTGGCGCTGTGGTGGCCCATCCCAATGCTTGAGTTCAGAGCGTGTGTCTGCAGGACCATGAGACTCCTGGTTCTTGGTCCTTGGGGGCGCTGGAAGTGGGGTGGCCTCAGGGAGACATTCAAATTTATCCCGCTCTGTGGGTTCAGCACAATTCTAAACAGCATGGTTTCCTCCTGGTGTCAGGTTCAATGATGGGGTATCGCTCACGGGTCCCCCATCTGGGGCCTTGGGGACCAGGAGTCAGAGTATGGACGCCTGAACACACAACCTGGGCTAGGTATAGTATTATGGTTAGTGTTAGGCTTAGGGACAGGGCATGTCGGATCTGCTAGCACAGATACGGGCTCACCCAAGGGCTGAGTTGAGGGCAGGACTCAGGAGGCTCCTCAGGCCCTGGGTTCTTGGCCTGGAGGAGCAAAGCTGGTGGGAATGGCCTCAAGGGAGAATGGCTGGTTGCTACTGCTCTGAGGGTGTGAGAGAACACCAAATGAAAAGGTCTCCTCCTGGCTGAGAACTGAGTCCTGCCGACAGTCTGATGCTCAACCCATGGGAGGAATTGGGTGTCAGGCCTCTGGGTCCAATGCCTGAACACCCACCCTAGTGTTAGGGTTTCGTCCTGGGAGAATGGCAGGCCTGCCAGTGCGGCTCAGGTTCTCCGGAGGGCTGAGTTGAGGGCATTGCTCTGGTGGCCTGTCAGGCTCTGGGTTTGTGGTGTGGCATTTCTTGGAAGGCGTGGCTGGCTTTAGGGGGCATGGAGGATTCTGTGGCCAGGAGCATACTGCACAGGATCATATGGTCCAGTTTCATCGTGGGTGGCAGCCAGAGTCCTGCATTGGGAATACAGGGTCCCCAGTCTGGAGGGCTAGGGGTCCAGTCCTCAGGGGACAGAAGCCTGACACCCAACCTAGGGTTAGGGTAGGGTTGTAAGGGCATGGCAGCCCCGATCTGATGGCGCTGTGGTGATGCTTCCCAATGCCTGAGTTGAGGGTGTGAGTCTGTAGCACTGTGAGAGTCCTGGTTCCTGGTCCTTGGGTGTGCCAGAAGTGGCAGTGGCCTCTGGGAGGCATGCAGGTTTCTCCCGCTCTGCGGGTTCAACACATTTCTAAAGGGCAGGGTTTCCTCCTGGGATCAGGCGCAATTATGGGGTGAAGCTCAGGGGTCCCCCATCTGGCCGTTTGGGGGACCAGGCTATGGAGGAGGGATGCCTGAACACACAACCTGGGCTAGAGTTAGTATTAAGGTTAGGCTTAGCGTTAAGGTTATGTCTTAGGGAGAAGGCATGTGGGATCTGCCAGCGCAGATATTGGCTCACTGAAGGGCTGAGTTGAGGGCAGGGCTCCGGAGGCTTCTCAGGCCCTGGGTTTTTGGCCTGGAGGTGCAAAGATGGCGGGAATGGCCTCAGGGCAGCTTGGCCGGTTCCTAGGGCTCTGAGGGTGTTGGAGAGCACCAAATGGAATCTCCTGCTGGTTGAGAAGCTGAGTCATGCCATCAGTTTGATGCTCCCACCCATGGGTGGAATTGGGTGTCAGGGTTCTAGAACCTGAACACCCAACCTAGGCTTAGGGTTTGGTCCTGGGAGAATGGCAGGCCTGATGTGCCAGCACGGACTCAGGCTCTCTGGAGGGCTGGGCTGAGGGCATTGTTCTGGCGGCCTGTAAGGCTAAGGAATTGTGGTGTGGGGGTGCTCAGAAGATGTGGTTGGCTTTAGGGGTCATGGAGGTTTCTCCGGCAAGGAGCGTTCTGCAAAGGTCCATGTGGTCAAGTTTCATCATGGGTGGCGGCCAGAGTCCTACGTTGGGAATATGGGGTCCCCAGTCTGGAGGGCTAGGGAGCCAGTCCTCTGGGGACTGAAGCCTGAACACCCAACCGAGGGTTAGGTTTAGGTCACAGGGGCATGGCGGCCCGGATCTGCCGGCACAGTGATGACCAATCCCGATGCCTGAGTTGAGGACGTGAGTCTGCAGGACCGTGAGACTCCTCATTCCTGCTCCTCAGGGGCGCCGGTATTGGGGGTAGCGTCAGGGAGGCATTCTGGTTTCTTCTGCTCTGTAGGTTCAGCACATTCCTTTTTTTTTTTTTTTCACTTTCAATATCTATCTATCTATCTATATTATTTGTTTTCAGCGTAACAGTATTCCTTATTTTTGCACCACACCCAGTGCTCCATGCAACACGTGCCCTCCCTAATACCCATCACCTTGTTCTCCCAACCTCCCACTCCCCACCCATTCAAGACCCTCAGGTTCTTTTTCAGAGTCCATAGTCTCTCATGGTTCACCTCCCCTTCCCATTTCCCACAACTTCCTTCTCCTCGCCATCTCCCCATGTCCTCCTTGTTCTTTGTTATGCTCCACAAATAAGTGAAACCATATGATAATTGACTCTCTCTGCTTGACTTATTTCACTCAGCATAATCTCTTCCACTCCCGTCCATATTGCTACAAAAGTTGGTATTCATCCTTTCTGATGGAGGCATAATACTCCATCTTGTATATGGACCACATCTTCCTTATCCATTCGTCCATTGAAGGGCATCTTGGTTCTTTCCACAGTTTGGCGACCGAGGCCTTTGCTGCTATAAACATTGGGGTACAGATGGCCCTTCTTTTCACTCCATCTGTATCTTTGGGGTAAATACCCAGCAATGCAATTGCAGGGTCATAGGGAAGCTCTCTTTTTAATTTCTGGAGGAATCTCCACACTGTTCTCCAAAGTGGCTGCACCAACTTGCATTCCCACCAACAGTGTAAGAGGGTTCCCCTTTCTCCACATCCTCTCCAACACACGTTGTTTCCTGTCTTGCTAATTGTGGCCTTTCTAACTGGTGTCAGGTGGTATCTCAATGTCGTTTTCATTTGAATCTCCCTGATGGCTAGTGATGATGAACATTTTGTCATGTGTCTGATAGCCATTTGTATGTCTTCGTTGGAGGAGTGTCTGCTCATATCTTCTGCCCATTTTTGGATATGATTATCTGTTTTGTGTGTGTTGAGTTTGAGAAGTTCTTTCTAGATCCTGGATCTCAACCTTTTGTCTGAACTGTCATTTACAAATATCTTCTCCCATTCCGTGGGTTGCCTTTTGATTGGTGGACTGTTCCCTTTGCTGTGCAGAAGCTTTTGATCTTGATGAAGTGCCAAAAGTTCATTTTCGCTTTTGTTTCCTTGGCCTTTGGAGACATATCTTGAAAGAAGTTGCTGTGGCTGATATCGAAGAGGTTACTGCCTATGTACTCCTCTAGGATTCTGAGAGAATCCTGTCTCACGTGGAGCTCCTTTATCGAGTTCGAGTTTATCATTGTGTATGGTGTAAGAGAATGGTCGAGTTTCATTCTTCTACATATCGCTGTCCAGTTTTCCCAGCACCATTGATTGAGGAGAATGTCTTTTGTTACATTGAATATTTTTTCCTGAATTCTCGATGATTATATCACAATAGAGTTGAGGGTCCATATCTAATCGGGATCGATGTGGGCAGAGCGCTCATGAAAATTGGCTGGCGTTGGATAACCATGGGGACCGCCTTGTTCCGCGTGGCCCAGGACCCTTTCTCGCTCGGGGTGTGTCGCAGCCACCCGAAAACGCGCCGAGACGACGGGGCCCGGCCGGGGGCCTCAGCGCCGGGGAGCTTGCTCCGAGCAGAGTTGATGGAGGGGCTGTGGTCGGGCATTCCTCTCCGCCTTGGAGGGAGGCCGGGCGCCCGGGAAGGGCTTGGCCTCTCTGGGGGAACAAATGGATCTGTCGCTCCACAGCTGTGTCGCAGCCACGAAACGGGCCGATGGCGCCAGGACGGTCGAGGACTCGTTGCGCGGGACTCAGGGTTCCCCATGCGGAGGCCCCCAGGCTCAGGCCCCTGGCAACGGTAGGCTGAGCAAGCAGGCCCGGGCCCGGGCCCGGTTTCGGGGCTGGCCCGGCCCCAGCGGCCGGCGTCAGGGAGTGGACCCCCGGAGGCTGAGGAGCGGGAGGCGTCGGCCTCCCCGGGGCCCGCCTCCCGGAGCTCCTCCTGGCGGTGCCGGAACGCGACGACACGCGATCCCGGACAGGGCCCCGGGGGGGCGGCCCTGCGGCCCTCTGGTGCCCGAAGTGTGTTCGCCGGGCGTTTTCCGGCCAATTCTCACGAGCGTTCTGCCCAAATCGGGATCGATTTGGGCTGAACGCTCGTGAGAATTGGCCGGCGTTGGGCAGCCCTGGTCAGCGCCCAGGGCCGCGTGGAGCAGGGCCCTTTCTCGCTCGGGGCATGGCGCGGCCACCCGGAAAACGAGCCGCGACGATGGGGCGCGGCCGGCGGCCCCGGCGCCGGGGAGTTTTCCCCGAGCAGAGTGGATGGAGGCGCCGTGGCCGGGCGTCCGCCTCCGCCGTGGCGGGCGGCCGGGGCGCCCGTGGAGGGGGCTGGCCTCTGTGGGGGAACGGAGTGATCTCTCACTCCACGGCTGGGACGACGCCGCGAAAGGTGTCGTTGTCGCCGGGACGGTCGGGGGGACTCGTGGCGCGGGACTCAGGGTTCCCCATGCGGAGGCCCCCAGGCTCAGTCCCCTGGCAACGGAAGGCTGAGCAAGCAGGCCCGGGCCCGGGCCCGGCTTTCGGGGCTGGCCCGGCCCCAGCGGCCGGCGCCAGGGAGGGGACCCCCGGAGGCTGAGGAGCGGGAGGCGTAGGCCTCCCCGGGGCCCGCCTCCCGGAGCTCCTCCCGGCGGTGCCGGAACGCGACGACACGCGATCCCGGACAGGGCCCCGGGGGGGCGGCCCTGCGGCCCTCTGGTGCCCGAAGTGTGTTCGCCGGGCGTTTTCCGGCCAATTCTCACGAGCGTTCTGCCCAAATCGGGATCGATTTGGGCAGAACGCTTGTGAGAATTGGCCGGCGTTGGGCAGCCCTGGTCAGCGCCCAGGGCCGCGTGGAGCAGGGCCCTTTCTCGCTCGGGGCATGGCGCGGCCACCCGGAAAACGAGCCGCGACGATGGGGCGCGGCCGGCAGCCGCGGCGCCGGGGAGTTTTCTGCGAGCAGAGTGGATGGAGGCGCTGTGGCCGGGCGTCCGCCTCCGCCGTGGCGGGCGGCCGGGGCGCCCCTGGAGGGGGCTGGCCTCTGTGGGGAAACGGACTGATCTCTCACTCCGCGGCTAGGACGAAGCCGCGAAAGGTGCCGATGTCGCCGGGACGGTCGGGGGACTCGTCGCGCCGGACTCAGGGTTCCCCATGGGGAGGCCCCCAGGCTCAGGCCCCTGGCAACGGAAGGCTGTGCAGGCAGGCCCGGGCCCGGCCCGGCTTTCGGGGCTGGCCCAGCCCCAGCTGCCGGCGCCAGGGAAGGGACCCCCGGAGGCTGAGGAGCAGGACGCGACGGCCTCCCCGGGGCACGCCTCCCGGAGCTCCTCCCGGCGGTGCCGGAACGCGACGACACGCGATCCCGGACAGGGCCCCGGGGGGGCCGCCCTGCAGCCCTGTGGTGCCCGAAGTGTGTTCGCCGGGCGTTTTCCGGCCAATTCTCACGAGCGTTCTTCCCAAATTGGGATCGATTTGGGAGAACGCTCGTGAGAATTGGCCGGCGTTGGGCAGCCCTGGTCAGCGCCCAGTTCCGCGTGGAGCAGGGCCCTTTCTCGCTCGGGGCATGTTGCGGCCACCTGGAAAACGAGCCGCGACGATGGGGCGCAGCCGGCAGCCGCGGCGCCGGGGAGTTTTCCCCGAGCAGAGTGCATGGAGGCGCCATGGCCGGGCATCCGCCTCCGCCGTGGCGGGCGGCCGGGGCGCCCCTGGAGGGGGCTGGCCTCTGTGTGGAAACGGACTGGTCTCTCACTCCGCGGCTAGGACGAAGCCGCGAAAGGTGCCGTTGTCGCCGGGACGGTCGGGGGACTCGTGGTGGGGGACTCAGGGTTCCGCATGGGGAGGCCCCCAGGCTCAGGCCCCTGGCAACGGAAGCCTGAGCAAGCAGGCCCGGCCCGGGCCCGGCTTTCGGGGCTGGCCCGGCCCCAGCTGCCTGCGCCATGGAGGGGACCCCCGGAGGCTGAGGAGCGGGAGGCGTCGGCCTCCCCGGGGCCCGCCTCCCGGAGCTCCTCCTGGTGGTGCCGGAAAGCGAAGACACGGGATCCCGGACACGGCCCCGGGGGGGCGGCCCTGCGGCCCCGTGGTGCCGGCCCTGCGGCCCCGTGGTGCCCGAAGTGTGTTCGCCAGGCCTTGTCCGGCCAATTCTCACGAGCGTTCTGCCCAAATCGGGATCGATTTGGGCAGAACGCTCGTGAGAATGGGCCGGCGTTGGGCCACCCTGGGGACCGCCTTGTTCTGCGTGGCCCAGGTCCCTTTCTTGCTCGGGGTATGTTGCGGCCACCCGGAAAATGAGCCGTGACGATGGGGCGCGGTCGGCAGCCACGGCGCCATGGCGTTTTCCCCAAGCAGAGTTGATGGAGGGGCTGTGGCCGGGCGTCCGCCTTCGCCGTGGCGGGTCGCCAGGGCGCCCGTTGTGGGGTCTTGCCTCTGTGGGGATCGCTTTGATCTCTCATTCCTCGGCTGGGACGCAGCCGAGAAAGGCACCGTTGGCGCTGGGACGGTGGTGGACTTGTGGCACGGGACTCAGGATCCCGGGTGATGCCCCGAGGTACAGGCCCCTGGCAGTGGAAGTCTGAACAAGCAGGCCTGGGTCCGGGCCCGGATTTCGTGGCAGGCCCGGCCCCAGCTGCCACCGCCAAGGAGGGACCCCCAGAATCTGTGGAGAGGGAGGCGTCTGCCTTGCCATCAGGGAGATTCTAATTTAAACTACATTGAGATACCACGTGACACCAGATAGAATGTCCAAAATTAGGAAGACAGGAAATAACATGTGTTGGATGGATGTTGAAAAGGGGAACCCTGTTACACTGTTGGTCAGACTCCAATTTAGTGCAGCCACTTTGGAGAACAGTGTGCAGATGACTCAAGAAATTAAAAATAGAGCTTCCCTATGACCCTGCAATTACACTGATGGGTATTTACCCCAAAGATACAGATGGAGTGAAAAGAAGAGCCATCTGTACCCCAATGTTTTTTGCAGCAATGGCCATGGTCGCCAAACTGTGGAAAGAACCAAGATGCCCTTCAACGGATGAATGGATAAGGAAGATGTGGTTCATATACACAATGGAGTATTATGCCTCCACCAGAAAGGATGAATACCCAACTTTTGTAGCAACATGGACGGGACTCGAAGAGATTATGCTGAGTGAAATAAGTCAAGCAGAGAGAGTCAAATATCATATGGTCTCCCTTATTTGTGGAGCATAACAAAGAACACGGAGGACATGGGGAGATGGAGAGGAGAGGGAGTTGAGGGAAACTCGAAGGGGAGATGAACCATGAGAGACTATGGACTCTGAAAAACAACCTGAGTGTTTTGGAAGGCAGGGGGTTGGGAGGTTGAGGAACCAGGTGGTGGGTAATAGGGAGGGCATGTACTGCATGGAGCACTGGGTGTGGTGCAAAAACAGTGAACACTGTTATGCTGAAAATAAACAAATAAAAAAAAAAGAAAATTGTACTCTTAGACCCCGTCATCTATATCACTCATCCCTCCATCCACTTCCACTCTGGTAACCACTGAGTCGGTTTTTGTTTTGTATCTTCTTTCTCCTTTATTTATGTATGTTTGTTTCCTAAATTCCATGGAAGAGTGACATCCAAAGGCCTTTGTCTTTCTCTGACTGACTGATTTCACTTAGGATAGTATTCTCTAGCTCCATCCATGTGTCTGCAAATGGCAAGATTTCATTTTTTATGGCTGAGTAATTTCCCACTGTGTGTGTATGTGTGTGTGTGTGTGTGTACATTTATTATCTCATTTATCAAGTTTTCAAGAAATACTTGGATTGTTTCCATATTGTAATATTGTAATTAATGTTGCAAGAAACATAGGGGCACATGTATCCTTTTGAGTTACTGTTCTCATATTCGTCGGGTAATCACCCGGTAGTGTGATTGCTGGATTATAAGGTAGTTCTAATATTTAACGTTTTGAGGAACAGTGATACTGTTTTCCACAGGGACTGCAGCAGCTAGCATTCCCACCACAGTGCAAGAGGGTTCCCTTTTACCCACATCCTCCCAACATTTGTTTTCTTGTGCTGGTGCTGTTAGCCATTCTGATAGTATGAGGTAATATCTCATGGACCTTTTCATTTGGATTTTCCTGTTGATGGCTGATGTGAACATCTTCTTACGTGACTGTTGTCCATCTGTATGTCTTCTTTGGAGCAATGTCTGTTCATGTCTTCTGTCTATTTTTTAATTGGATTTTTTGTTTTTTGGTTGTTGCGTTGTATCAGTTCTACATATTTTGGACACTACCCCTTTATTGCACATGATATTTGCAAACATCTTCTCCTATTAAGTACGTTGTATTCTATTTATTACATTTTCATTGTTGTTCTGCTGTGCGGTAAGTTTTTATATTGATGGAACTCTAGTAGTTTATTTTTGCTTTTGTTTCCTTTGCCTTAGGAGGCGTGTCTATTAAATGTATGGTTCATGTCAGAGAAGTTACTGTCTGTGCCCTCTTGTAGGATTTTTATGATTTAAGGTCTCACATTGAGGTCTTGAAACTGTTTTGAGTTTATTTGTCCATATGGTGTAAGAAAGCAGTCTAATTTCATTGTTTTGTGCATAGCTGTTCAGTTTTCCCAACACCATTTGTTGTAGAGACTGTCCTCTTCCCTTTTAATAGTTTTGCCTGTTTTGCAGAAGATTAATTGGGCACGTGATTGTGGGTTGATGTCTGAGCTTCTATTCCATTTCCTTGGTCACTGTGTGTATTTTTTTTTTTTTTTTGCCAGTCCCATACTGTGAGGATGAATGCAGCTTTGTAGTATAATATGAAATATGGAATTGTGATGCCTCCAGCTTTCTTTTTCTTCATAACATTGTGCTGGTTGTTCAGTATCTTTTGTGATTCCATACAAATTGTTAGGGTAGTTTATTTGAGTTCTCTCATTTTTTATTTGAATTCAATGAGCCAACTTATCATACATCATTATTTTCAGATGTAGTGTTAAATAATATATCAGATGTGTATTGCATCACGTGCCCTCCTTAATGCCCATCACCCCAGTTACCCCCCCCCACCCCCCATCCAGCAACCCTCAGTTGGTTGCTATAGTTAAGAGTCTATCATGGTTTTTTCCCCATCTCTGATGACTTCCCATTCTGTTTCCCCTTCCTTTGCCTATGGTTCTCTGCCCTGTTTCTGATATTTCACATATGAGTGAAACCCTATCATAATTGTGTTTCTTTCATTGACATATTTTACTCAGCATAATATCTTCCAGACCCATCCAGGTTGATGTGATGGTAAGTATTCATCCTTTCTGATGGCTGAGGAATATTCCATTGAATATATGAACCACATCTTCTTTATCCATTCCTCTGTCCATAGATATCTGGGTTCTTTCCATAGTTTATCTAGAGTGGATATTGTTGCAATGAACACTGGGGTGCAGGTGCCAGTTCTTTCCCCTACATCTCTATTTTTGTGGTAAAAGCCCTGTAGTGCAAGTGCTGTGTTTTAGGGTAACTTTATTTTAACTTCTTGAGGAAACCCCATACTATTTTCCAGAGTGGATATAACAGTCTGCATTCCAACCAGGAGTGTAGGAGGGTTCTCCATTCTCTGCATCCTCACCAATATTTGTGGTTTCATGTCCTGTTAACTTTAGACATTCTGCCTGGTGTGATAGGACACCTCAATGTGGTTTAGATTTGCATTTCCCAGAAGCCATGTGATATAGAACATTTATGTATATATCTGTGGGTCACATGCGTGTCATCATTGGAGAAATATCTGTTCATATTTTCGCCCATGTCTAGACCTTCTGTTGGATTAAGGCCCAGAAGCCTAGAAGATACAATCAGCCAGAACTGTGGAGATTTTCACAAGGTCTGAGATACAATGGAGATTTAGGGTGTGTATCAAGCTCAGGGATTGTCTTCAGAGGGTGGATGGAAGTGTAGGTTCATTGACATTGTCTCAGGTTTGCATTCAAATGTCTCATGCTCTGAATCCAGTCTGGAGTAAAAAAAGGAGTTTCCTTTTGTGTGGCGGGCTGATCCTCTGGTTTTGCTAAAGTGTTCCCAATACCCGGGGCTTGGGATCCAGGCCTCTACAGATGGACCTCTCAGAACTCCAAATAGGGTTAGGGTTAGGACCTAGGAAAATGGAAGGTCTGAATTGCCAACCGTGTGGTGAGCGTCCTGGAGGGCTGAGTTGAGGACATGGGTCAGGGTGAGTGTCCGGCTCAGGGTTTCAGTCCATGAGCCCTTGAATGTGGGAATTCACTGGGATGGACACAGATGGGCCTTCATATCTATACTGACCTATATACTTACTGGAGTCCATTATGGAAACATTTCCATCTGGGTGTGAGGCTGAGTCCTGTGGTATTGCTCAGGCATCCCCAAATCCTAGGGCTTTGGAGCCCACCCTTAAGGGACAGAGACATGAGAACCCAAGCTAGGGATAGAGTTAGGGCCAAAGGACATTGCAGGCCCAAACAGCTGACAGTGTGTGTGGTTCCTAGAGGCTGGAATTAAGGATGAGTGTTCTGGTTCTGGTCAGGCACAGGGTTTGTGACCTCGAGGCCACTGACATTGGGGGTTTGCTGGTATAGGCTCAGATGGGCAGGCATTTTATCCTGCTTTGAATACTTTCTAGAGGTCTACATGGCACGCTTTCATCCTGTGTGTTAGGATGAGTCCTGTGGTATGGCTAAGGTGACCCCAGTCCATGGGGTAGGGAGCCAGGCCCCTAGGAATTGAATGCTCAGAACACAAACTAAGCTTCAGTTAGGGGTTAGGAGCACGGCAGGCCCAATCTGATGGTGGTGTGGCAAGCTATCCAGAGGTCTGAGTACAGAGGGATGGATAGAGTAAGTGTCAGGTTCAGGTTTGTGTCCAGCTGCTGACTCTGGGTGAACTCAGTGGTGCATGGCAGATTTCTCCTGCTCAGAATCCTTTGCAGAGTTCCAAATGGTATGGTTTCCTTCTGGGTGGCAGGCAGAGATCTCAAATATTGCTCAGGGGTCCCCATCCGTGGGTCTTGGGCACCAGTCCTCTGGGGTCAGAGCATGAAACCCCAACCTGGGGTTAGGGCTAGGTCCCAGCAACATAACAGGCCTGATTTGCTGGTGCTGTGCAGAGCTCTCACGGGGACTGAGTAGAGAACATGGGTCAGTCTGAGTCAGGCTCCGGGTTGGTGGCCATGGGGGGAAAGTCAGATTTCTCCTGCTCTCAGTCCTTGGCAGAGTTCCAATTCTACTGTTTCCTGCTGGGTTGAAGACAGAGTCCTCTGGCATTTCTCAGGGGCCCCACATATGTGGGGCTTTGGTACCTGTATTCTTGGGACACAAGACAGAAAATGTACTAAGTTTTGGTTAGGGCTGAGGGTCATGTCAGTCTCAATATGCCACCCTGAGAGGAGTGACCTGGGGAGCAGAGTTGAGGACGTGGGTCAGTGTGAGTGTTAAGATCCAAGTGTGAACGGGGGGTGCTGAAAGTGGGATAGCCTCAGGGGGCCAAGAAATATTCTGGTATAGTTCAGGTGTAACCCATCAGCGGAGCTTTGGTGTCAATCATCAGAGGACAGAAGACTGAAAACACAACCTAGGGCTTGGAAAAGAGCACAGGGGCATGGCTGGCCTGATCTGCTGGTGCTGAGGCTAGATGTCTGGGGTACTGAGTTGGGGGCCATGGTCAGGTGGTGCATTACGACCTGGGTTTGTGCCTGGGGGGGTGGCCGAAGGTGGAGGTGGCTTCAGGGAGCATGAAGATTTCTCCCGTTCCGATGGTTCTGTGCAGCTCCAAACAAAACGGTTTCCTCCTGGGTGGCAGACAGAGTACTGGGTTGTGGCTCAGGGGTCCAAATATGGAGGAATTGGGGGACCAGCCTCTGGGGATGAAGACTGAAAATGCAACCTAGGGTTAAAGTTAGGGTCAGGGGCATGGCAGGCCCAATTTGCTGGCACTGAGAAGGGATCCCAGGGGGATGAATTGAGGGCAGAGGTCCGGTGGCATGAGAGGGTCCAGGTTTGTGGCCAGGGGACCGCTGAAGGAGGGGGTTGTGCTCAGGGAGGCATGCAGTTTCTCCCACTCTGAGTGTTCTACTCAGTTTCAAATGGCACGGTTTCCTCCTGGGTGGTAGGCAGGCTGAGTGCCAGCCTCCGCATTTGTGGCCCAATAGTGCGCAGAGGGTGGGGGATAGCCTCAGGTGAACCATGCAGGTTTCTCCCGCTCTGAGGATTTGACACAGCTCCAAACAGCATGGTTTCCTCCTGCATGGTGGACAGAGTCCTGGGGTGTCACTCAGGATTCTTTAATCTTGGGATCTTGGGATCAGGACTCTTGGGGATGATACCTGAAAACCGAAATTAGGGATAGGGTTAAGGCCTAGGGCCATGGTAGACCTGATATGCCAGTGCTGAGGCAGGTGCCCTGGTGCGCTGAGTTGAGGTCAGGTGTCAGACGGGGCCTTAGCCTCTAGGTGTGTGTCCAGACGTTCGCATAACCTGGGGGTGACTTCAGGGGTGCATGGAAGTTTCTCCAGCTCTGAGGGTTCAGCGCAGCTCCAAACAGCACAGCGGTGCCCTGCGTGGCAGGCAGATTCCCAGCATGAGTATCAGGCATCCTCAATCCTTGTGACGCAGTATGTGGTCTATTCTGGAGAAGGTTCCATGTGCACTTGAGAAGAACGAGTATTCTGTTGTTTTAGGGTGGAATGTTCTGTATATGTCTATGAGGTCCATCTGGTCCAATGTTTCATTCAATGCTCTTATTTCTTTTTTAATTTTCTGCTTCGATGATCTGTCTATTTCTGAGAGAGGCGTATGAAGATCTCCTACTATTATTGTATTCATATCAATATGACTTTTTATCTTGATTAATAGTTTTGTTATGGAATTGGGTTCTCCCATATTGGGGGCATAGATATTCACAATGGTTAGATCATCTTGGCGGATAGTCCCTTTAAGAATTATGGAGTGTCCTTCTGTATCTCTGACTACAGTCTTTAGTTTAAAATCTAATTTATCTGATATGAGAATCGCTACCCCCGGCCTTCTTTTGAGGCCCATTGGCATGAAAGATGCTTCTCCATCCGTTCACTTTCAGTCTGGGTGTATCCTTAGGTTCAAAATGGGTCTCTTGTAGACAACATATGGATGGGTCCTGTCGTTTTATCCAATCTGCAACCCTGTGTCGTTTTATGGGCGCATTTAGGCCATTCACATTGAGAGTGATTATTGAGAGATAGGTTTTGATTCATGTCATGTTGCCTTTGAAGTCTTTCTGTCTGTAGATTGTTTCTATATTTCTGTTCAATGATATCCTTGGGATTTTTTCTCTTTTATAGGACCCCCCTTAATATTTCCTGCAGTGTGGGCTTGGTGGTTGCATAGTCTTTTAAGCCTTGCCGGTCTTGGAAACTCTTTATCTCTCCATCCATTTTAAATGTCAGTCTTGCCGGATAGAGTATTCTTGGTTGCATGTTCTTCTCATTTAGTACTCTGAATATATTTTGCCAGCCCTTCCTGGCTTGCCAGGTCTCTGTGAAAAGGTCTGACGTTATTCTAATGGGCTTGGATGCCCACTCTCACCACTCTTGTTCAACATAATATTAGAAGTCCTAGCAACGGCAATCAGACAACAAAGAGAAATAAAAGGTATCCAAATTGGCAAGGAAGAAGTCAAACTCTCTCTCTTCGCAGATGACATGATTTTTTATATGGAAAACCCCAAAGACTCCACCCCCAAACTACTAGACTCATACAGCAATTCAGTAACGTGGCAGGATACAAAGTCAATGTACAGAAATCAGTGGCTTTCTTATACACTAACAATGAAAATACAGAAAGGGAAATTAGAGAATCGATTCCATTTACTAGAGCACCAAGACCCATAAGATACCTGGGAATAAACCTAACCAAAGAGGTAAAGGACCTGTACTCGAGGAACTACAGAACACTCATGAAAGAAACTGAAGAAGACCCAAAAAGATGGAAGACAATTCCATGCTCTTAGATTGGAAGAATAAACATTATTAAAATGTTTATACTGCCTAGAGCAATCTATGCTTTTAATGCCATTCCGATCAAAATTCCACAGGTATTTTTCAAAGAGCTGGAGCCAATAATCCTAAAATTTGTATGGAATCAGAAGAGACCCCGAATTGCTAAGGAAATGTTGAAAAACAAAAACAAAACTGGCGGCATCACGTTACCCGATTTCAAGCTTTACTACAAAGCTGCGATCACCAAGACAGCGTGGTCCTGGCATAAAAACAGACACATAGACCAGTGGAACAGAGTGGAGAGCCCAGATATGGACCCTCAACTCCACGGTGAAATAATCTTCGACAAAACAGGAAAAAATATTCAATGGAAAAAAAGACAGTCTCTTCAATCAATGGTGCTGGGAAAACTGGACAGCTATATGTAGAATAATGAAACTCAACCATTCTCTTACACTCGAAATGGATAAAAGACCTCATCATGAGACAGGAATCCATCAGAATCCTAGAGGAGAACATAGGCAGTAACCTCTTCGATAGCAGCCACAGCAACTTCTTTCAAGATATGTCTCCAAAGGCCAAGGAAACAAAAGCGAAAATGAACTTTTGGCACTTCATCAAGATCAAAAGCTTCTGCACAGCAAAGGAAACAGTCCACCAAACAAAAACGCAACCCACGGAATGGGAGAAGATATTTGCAAATGACAGTACAGACAAAAGGTTGATATCCAGGATCTAGAAAGAACTTCTCAAACTCAACACACACAAAACAGATAATCATATCCAAAAATGGGCAGAAGATATGAACAGACACTTCTCCAACGAAGACATACAAATGGCTATCAGACACATGAAAAAATGTTCATCATCACTAGCCATCAGGGAGATTCAAATGAAAACCACATTGAGATACCACCTGACACCAGTTAGAATGGCCAAAATTAGCAAGACAGGAAACAACGATTGTTGGAGAGGATGTGGAGAAAGGGGAACCCTCTTACACTGTTGGTGGGAATGCAAGTTGGTGCAGCCACTTTGGAGAACAGTGTGGAGATTCCTCAAGAAATTAAGAATAGAGCTTCCCTATGACCCTGCAATTGCACTGCTGGGTATTTACCCCAAAGATACAGATGTAGTGAAAAGAAGGGCCATCTGTACCCCAATGTTTATTGTAGCAATGGCTATGCTCACCAAACTGTGGAAAGAACCAAGATGCCCTTCAACGGATGAATGGATAAGGAAGATGTGGTACATATACGCAATGGAGTATTATGCCTCCATCAGAAAGGATGAATACCCAACTTTTGTAGCAACATGGACGGGACTGGAAGGAATTATGCTGAGCGAAATAAGTCAAGCAGAGAGAGAGTCATGTATCATATGGTCTCACTTATTTGTGGAGCATAGCAAATAACACGGAGGACATAGGGAGATGGAGAGGAGAGGGAGTTGAGAGAAACTGGAAGGGGAGATGAACCATGAGAGACTATGGACTCTGAAAAACAACCAGAGGGTTTTGGAGGGGCAGGGTGGGGTAGGAGTTTGAGGAATCAGGTGGTGGTTAATAGGGAGGGCACGTACTGCATGGAGCACTGGGTGTGATGCCAAAACAATGAACACTGTTATGCTGTAAATAAACAAAAAAAAAAAAAAAATGAGTCTATGGAAGGCCCGGCAGTGCCAGTTCACGCCACTGGAGGGAGTGGTGAGCCGTGGTGTGAGATACCCTGGAAGGCATGGCGATGCTGCTTGCCACCACTGGAGGCAGCGGCGAGCTGCCATGGGAAACACACTTGAAGAGGAGTCAGTGCAGCTTGCTGGCTCTGAAGGCAGGGCGGAGGTGCCCGGTGAGAGACCCTGAAACGTGAGGCACTACAGCTTATTTTTACAGGACGGAGTGGTGAGCTGTATAGTCTCTGTTTCTCCAGGCTCAAGGGTGGTGGTAAGAATTGATGGAGCCTGTCCCCCACTCAGCATTGTGCCCTCTTTCCCCAGGTTTGCTGGTAATGTGCTGTCAGGATGGTTCAGGAGGGTCCTCCCAGTTGGGCTCTGGAGCCAGGGGAACCAAACCCGACTCATGGTGCATTTGGAACCGAGGAGCTGAGTGTCTGTTTGGAAAAGTATGTTTGTTTCTCCAAAAAGGACAAGGGCATTGACCAGCTTGAGAGGGAAGTGAATGACCAGTTAAGAAACAAGCTTGTGTCTCTCCTTCTCCCAGGAATCAGAGCAGGTGTGCAGGCTTTAGGTGGGAGACGCCTGCTTATCTGCACCTGACAACCCTTCTTCACTCTGGCTCCATGAGACCTGAAGTTTGGAAGTCAGCGTCTGAGTCAGTCATGCAGCTTGTCCCAGGACGTCAGTGTTCAGAGAAAACAGCAGGCCTGTGGGTCACAATGTCACATCCATGCCAGGATGGCAGGTAAAAATTCCCTTTCACCCCAAATTTCCTGGGCTTTTCTCTTGTCTCCAGTGGAGCTCACAAATGGCACACTGAACCAGCTGTAAGCAATCTCGTGCGGGTGCCAGAGCTCCTGAGTTTCTCTGCAGGGAGCACCTGGCAGGGATCTCATTTTCTCTGTTTATTTCTGGCTTACAAAGGTATTTGGAACATCTCTTTCCTAGGAAATCCCTTGGATTCGAAAGGGAATGTGAGATTGACTTGGTGTGCCTTTTGAACATAGAAAGTATTCCTTCACCGAACAGTGTTTACTCCACTGGGCCTAGACTCTGGTGGAACGGCTGGCACCTAGAGTGAGGTGGCTGTTTGTGGTCAGATAGAGACTTGGATGATGGCTTCTTCTTTGTCCAAGGTGATGTATCCTAATGGATTCGTCTTTGAATCCAAAGAGTTCCAATGAGGGCAGAGGGAAAATTCAAAATGATTCCAAGGAGTCTTGGACAATTTAAAAGGGATGCTTGTCTTCCTAGGTTCACTCAAACGGCTATATATGGTTGGACATGCTGTATTTTCTCTGCAGTTTCATGGGTAGTGAAGTCAGAAGGAGAGTCTTTGGGAATTTCCCTGGATAAAGGCACTCTGTTGGCTTCAAGGGACTTGGTGTCAGGAACCCTGGGCTGAATTTCTGTGGCTGCTTTCCTGATGCTCAGTGAGTCAGGTTTTCCCACAGGTTTTATATTTCCTCCTTAGGAAATTGCTGGCAGGGAATGTTCTGTTTAAAGTGGAACCCTCGGGGGCACCTGTGTGGCTCAGTGGGTTAAGCCACTGCCTTCGGCTCAGGTCATGGTCTCAGGGTCCTGAGATTGAGCCCCGCATTGGGCTCTCTGCTCAGCGGGGAGTCTGCTTCGTCCTCTCTCTCTGCCTGCCTCTCTGCCTACTTGTGACCTCTGTCAAATAAATAAATAAAATCTAAAAAAAAAAAAAAAAACCCAAAACCGGGACCCTCCTACATTGTTGGTGGGCCTGCGTGTTGTTGCAGCCACTCTTGGAAAGAATACAGTCTGTCCTCCAAAACCTAAGAACTGAACAACAGTAGGATCCAGCAATTGCCCTCCTAGTTATTTCCCTAAAGGGCACAAAAATGCACATTCAGTGGGGTATAAGCACCGTGATATTTACAGCAGCATTTTCAACCATTGTAAAACAATGGAGGGAGACCAAATGTCCATTCACTGATGAGTGATATATATATATATATATCACTCGTATATATCATATGTGTGTGTGTGTGTGTGTATGTGTATTCATTCTCCCACATCTTCTTAATGGAATAGGGTCCAGGTTCAAAAAGGATGAAATCTTACCATCTGCAAGGATGTGGATGGATCTACAATGGATTTAGCTAAGTAAAATCAGTAAGAAAAGACCAATAGCCTATATCTTGACCTCTATGGAATTTCAGAAAGAAAACAGATGAACATAGTGAGGAGAGAAAGGCCAATGAGGAAACAGACTCTAACCTAGAGCAAAATCGAGGGTTGCTAGGGGGCAGGGGTGTGGGGCGAAGGGTTAAGTGGGTGACAGCTATTAGGGAGAGTACTTGTTGTGATGAGCTCTGGGTGTTCTATGCAGGTGAGGAATCACAAAATCCTACCCCTGAAGGAGAGGAATGAACATTGCATGGAAACGAATTGGAATTGAAGTCAATGAAGAAAAGAAGACCATGTTCTACTTCATGAAGACTGAGGTAAAACTGGAATGACTTTTGCTCTCCTGTTCTGTAGCTGTTCATTATGAAACACTCTGTGGCAGGATACACTAGTTTCCTATTGCATAAGGAGCCCTCAGAAAGTTGCCATGAAAGATTTAGATCTCAGAGCATGTACATGTTCCATTGATATGTTACTTTCAGTTTGCCCAGGTGCAAAGGTAAGTGGAGAGAAATAGGGCTGAAGAGGAAAGGAGGTATTAAGCATTCAAGAGGTAGCCTTCCCCTTTCTCATGAATGCCTGGGCCAGTGTAAATTGGGACGAAGGAGGGGGGATCCCAGAGCTTTGCCGCAGACAGGGGAGTTCTAGGTCTGCCTAGAGCTGGTGGTGTCCATGAGCAGAGCTGAGCTAGTGGCGTGGCAGGCCCGAACTGCTGGTGTTGAGGTGAGTTCCCCAAGGAGCTGAGTTGAGAATGGGGGTCAGGGGGTGAATCAGGCTCTGGGTTTGTGGCCAGGGGGCTGCAGAATGTGGGGGAGTCCTAATGGGGTCATGCAGGTTTCTCTGGCTCTGAGGGTTCCGCACAGCTCCAAAGGGACAAGTTTCCTGCTGGGTGGCAGGGGGACTCCTACAGTGTGGCTCCAAGTTTACCAATCTAGAGGGCTTGGTGGATAGGCCCCTGGGGAAGGAAGCCTGAAAATGCAACATAGGGTTAAGGGTAATGGGCTGGGCAGGACAGGCCTGATCAGCCGACACAGAGGTGAGATACCCTCAGAACTGAGTTGAGGAAATGCATCCTGCAATGCAGAAGAGTCAGGGTTTCTGGCCAGAGGGACGGCTGATCGTGGGGGTGGCTTTAGAGGGGCATGCTGGTTTCTCCCTCTCTGAGGAAACTTTGGAGCTCCAAATGTCATGGCTTCCCCCTGCATGGCATTCAGGTTTCTGCCTTGTTACAGGGGGGTCCTGAATCTGGGGAGTTTGGGGGCCAGGCCTCTTGGGATGGAAGCCTGAAATCAGAAACTAGAGCTACGGTAAGGGCGTAGGGGCATGGCATGCTCAATCTGCTACTGCTGAGGTGGGCTCCCTGGTGGGCTGACTTCAGGGTGGGTATCAGGTGGCATGTCAGACTCAGAGTTTGTGTCCAGGGATGCCACAGAAGCTTTGCGTGACCTCAGGGTTGCATGCAGGTTTCTCCTACCCTGAGGGTTCTGCAGAGCTCCAAATGGCATGGTTTCCTCCTGTGTGGCAGACGCAGTCCTGGGGTGTCACTGAGGAATCCTTAATCTCTCCTGGCATGAATCTCGGAGGTGCCCAATCTGGCGGGCTTGGGGGACAGGCCTCTGTTCATGAAAGCCTGTACACCCCACCTCGGTTTATGCTTAGGGCCGAAGGGCATGGCAGGTCCGATGTGCCGGTGCTGATGCGGGCTCCCCTAAGGGTCGAGTTGAGGGCATAGATCTGGCATCGCAGGAGAATCTGGTTTTATGGCCATGGGGGTGACTCATGGTGGGGTGGCATTACGGGGGTTTGCAGGTTTCTCCCCGTCTGAGTGTTCAGTGCAGCTCTAAACCACAAGTTTTCCTCATGAGTGCCAGGTGGAGTCCCGTGGTGGCGCTCAGTAGACCTTAATCTGGGGGGACATGGGAGGCAGGCCCCCTGGGATGGAAGCCTGAAAACCTAAAGAGGGGTTCTGGTAAGGGCCTAGGGGCATGGTGGCCCGATCTGCTTATGTTGAGGTGGGGCGCCCTAGGGTCCGAATTTATGGCATGCGTCCGGCAGCTCAGCAGAATCTGGTTTATGGGGCCGGGGGGATGGGTGCTGATGATGGGAGTGCCTTTAGAGGGGCAAGTTTCTCCCCCTCTGAGGGTTCAGCACAACTCCAAGGCACAGGTTCCTACTGTGTGGCAAGCGGAGTCCTGAGGTGTATGTCAAGATTCCTTAATCCAGGGGATTTTGTTGCCTGGACCCTCAGCATGGAAGACTGAACACCCAAACTTGTGTTAGGGTCAGGGCCTAGGGGCAATGGCAAGCCCGATCTGCCAGTGCTGAGGCGGGATCCCGTATGGGCTGAGTTGAGGGTATGCATTTGGTGGCGGGATGGAATCCAGCTCTATGGCCAGAGTGGCTGTTGATTATTGGGGTGGCTTTAGGGTGGCATGAAAGTTTCTCCCCATCTGAGGGTTCATTGCAGCTCCAAACCACAAGGTTTCCACTTGTGTGACAGGCTGTGTCCTGTGGTGTTGCTCAGAAGTCCTTAATCTGGGGGGCGTGGGGGCCAGGCCTCTTGGGATGGAAGCCTGAAAATCCAAACTAGGGTTAGGGTTAGGGCTTAGGGACATGGCAGGCCCGATCTGCTGCAATTGAGGTGGTCTCCTGGATAGGCCGAATGGAGGGTGGGAATCAGGCAGGACTTGAGGTCTGTGTTTGTGTTTGTGGGGGCAAAGAAGCTAGTGGTGTTCTTGGGGGCCATGCAGCTTTCTCCTGCTCTGAGGTTCCTGCACAGTTCCAAATGGCACCATTTTGCCCTAGGAGGCTGGAGGAGTGCTGGCGGGAGTCTCAGTCATCCCCAGTCTGATGGGCTTGGGGTACAGACCTCTGGGCACGGAAGGCTGTATACCCCACCTAGGGTTAGGGTTAGGGACTAGGGTCATGGCAGGCCCAATCTGCCGGCGCAGAGATGGGCTCCCCTCAGGGCTGAGTTGAGGGCATGTGTCCGGTAGCTTCATAGAAAACAGCTTTCTGGCCTGGGGTGCCGCAAATTGTGCGGATAGCTTTACGGGGGCTTGAAGGTTTCTCACCCTCTGAGTATTCAGCAGCTCCAAACTGCAAGGTTTCATCCTGCGTGGCTGTTGGAGTGCTGCAATGTCACTCAGGGGTCCTTAATCCAGGGGGCCTGGAGGCTAGGCATCTTGGGATGGAAGCCTGGAAACTCAAACTAAGGGTGAGGTCTTGGGGTGCGACAGGCCCAATCTGCCAGTGCTGAGGCGGACTCCCCGGTGGCCTGAGTTGAGGGTCGGTGATAGGTGGCTCGTGTGAATCTGGGTTTGTGTTCAGGAGGGGCTCAGATGCTGGGGCTTGCCTTGGGGGGCATGAAGTTATCTTTTGCTCTGAGGTCTAAGTAGCTCCAAATGGCACTGTAACAGCATAGGCAGCCTCCAGACTGCCAGAGTGAGTCTCATGCATCCACAATCTGGCGGGTTTGGGGGCTAGGCCTCTGGGTACGGAAGACTGTACACCCAACCTAGGGTTAGGGTTAAGGCCTAGGGGCATGGCAGTTCTGATATGCTGCTGATATGCTGTGTTGAGGTGGGCTCCCTCAGGGCTGAGTGGATGACATGCCTCTGGCGTTGTGGCAGAATCTGGCATTATGTCTGGGGCATTTCCAATGGCGGGTGTGTTTAGGTGCTCATACACCTTTCTTTCTGGAGGGCAGGCAGAGTCCTGTGTTGTGACTTTGGAATCCCCAGTCTGGAGGGTTAGGGTTAGGGATAGAGGTTCGGAGAGTGTTAGGGTTAGTTGTTAGGGTTTAGGGTTAGGGTTAGGAGTTAGGGGATAGGGTTAGAGGTAAGGTTTAGGGTTAGGCTTAGGGTTAGGCGTATGTCTTAGGGACAAGGCATGTCAGATCTGCCAACACAGATATGGACTCACCCAAGGGCTGTGTTGAGGGCGGGACTCAGGAGTCTCCTCAGGCCCTGGATTTTTGGACTGGAGGGGTAAAGAAGGTGGGAATCGCCTCTGGGGAGCATGATGGTTTCTACTGCTCCGAGGTTGTTATGTTAGGTTTAGAGGTTAGGGTTAGGTTTTGTGGTTAGGGTTAGTGTTAAGATTAGTGTTAAGGTGGGGCGCCTGGGTGGCTCAGTTGGTTAAAGCCTCTGCCTTCCGCTCAGGTCATGATCTCAGGGTCCTGGGATGGAGCCCCACATCAGGCTCTCTGCTCAGCGGGGAGCATGCTTCGTCCTCTCTGTGCCTTCTTCTGATCTGTCTCTGTCAAAGAAATGAATAAAATCTTAAAAAAAAATAAAAAGATTAGGGTTAGGGTTATGTCTTAGGGACAAGGCATGTTGGATCTGGTAACACTTATATGGGCTCACCCAAGGGCTGAGTTGAAGGCGGGACTCAGGAGGCTCCTTAGGCCCTGGGTTTTTTTCCTAGAAGGTAAAGATTGTGGGAATGGGCTCAGGGGAGCATGCTGGTTTCTAGGTCTCTGAGAGTGTTAGATAGCACTAAATGAAATGGTTTATTTCATTTATTCTCCTGGCTGAGAGGCTGAGTCCTGCCATCAGTCTGATGATCCTATCCACTGGGATGGAATTGGGTATCAGGCCTCTGGGGTCCAGAGCCTGACCACCTGAGCTAGGGTATTAGGGTTTGGTCCTGGGAGCATGGCAGGCCTGAGGTGCCAGTGCGGACTCAGGCTCTCCGGAGGGCTGAGTTGAGGGTATTGCTCTGGTGGCCCATCAGGCACTGGGCGGTGGTGTGTGGGTCCTCGGAAGGTGTGGGTGTCTTTAGGGGGCATGGAGGTTTCTCCGGCCAGGAGCGTACTGCACAGGGCCATGTGGGCCATTTTCCTTGTGGGTGGCAGCCGGAGTCCAGCATTGCAAATACAGGGTCCCCAGTCTGGACGGCTAGGGAGCCAGGCCTCTGTGGATCGAAGCATAAACACCCATCCTAGCATTATGGTTAAGTCTTTGGGGCATGGTAACCCCGATCTGCCGGTGCTGTGGTGACCCATCCTGATGCCTGAGTTGAGGCTATGTCTGCAGGACTTTGAGACTCTGGTTCCCGGTCCTTGGGAGGGTCCAGAAGTGCTTTGGCCTCAGGGAGACTTGCAGGCTTCTCCTGCTCTGTGGCTTCAGCCCATTTCTAAACGGCACGGTTCATGCTGGGATCATGTGCAATTATGGGGTGCAACTCAGGGGTCCCCTATCTGGGGTTTTGAGGACCAGTTGTGGGAGGATGATGCCTGAGCACGAACCTGGGCTAGGGTTAGTATTAGGATTAGGGTTAAGGTTATGTCTTAGGGACAAGTCATGTCGGATATGCAAGCACAGATATCAGCTCACCCAAGGGCTGAGTTGAGGGCGGGACTCAGGAGGCTCCTCGGGCACTGGGGTTTTGGGCTGTACGGGCAAAGATGTTGGAAATCGCCTCAGGGGAGCATGCCAGTTTCTACAATTCTCAGGGCATTAGATAGCACGAAATGAAAGGTCACCTTCTGGCTGAGAGGGTGAGTCCTGCTGTGAGGGTTAGGTTGTAGGGGCACTGCAGCCCCAATCTGCTGGCGCTGTGGTGGCCCATCCCAATGCTTGAGTTCAGAGCGTGTGTCTGCAGGACCATGAGACTCCTGGTTCTTGGTCCTTGGGGGCGCTGGAAGTGGGGTGGCCTCAGGGAGACATTCAAATTTATCCCGCTCTGTGGGTTCAGCACAATTCTAAACAGCATGGTTTCCTCCTGGTATCAGGTTCAATGATGGGGTATCGCTCACGGGTCCCCCATCTGGGGCCTTGGGGACCAGGAGTCAGAGTATGGACGCCTGAACACACAACCTGGGCTAGGTTTAGTATTATGGTTAGTGTTAGGCTTAGGGACAGGGCATGTCGGATCTGCTAGCACAGATACGGGCTCACCCAAGGGCTGAGTTGAGGGCAGGACTCAGGAGGCTCCTCAGGCCCTGGGTTCTTGGCCTGGAGGAGCAAAGCTGGTGGGAATGGCCTCAAGGGAGAATGGCTGGTTGCTACTGCTCTGAGGGTGTGAGAGAACACCAAATGAAAAGGTCTCCTCCTGGCTGAGAACTGAGTCCTGCCGACAGTCTGATGCTCAACCCATGGGAGGAATTGGGTGTCAGGCCTCTGGGTCCAATGCCTGAACACCCACCCTAGTGTTAGGGTTTCGTCCTGGGAGAATGGCAGGCCTGCCAGTGCGGCTCAGGTTCTCCGGAGGGCTGAGTTGAGGGCATTGCTCTGGTGGCCTGTCAGGCTCTGGGTTTGTGGTGTGGCATTTCTTGGAAGGCGTGGCTGGCTTTAGGGGGCATGGAGGATTCTGTGGCCAGGAGCATACTGCACAGGATCATATGGTCCAGTTTCATCGTGGGTGGCAGCCAGAGTCCTGCATTGGGAATACAGGGTCCCCAGTCTGGAGGGCTAGGGGTCCAGTCCTCAGGGGACAGAAGCCTGACACCCAACCTAGGGTTAGGGTAGGGTTGTAAGGGCATGGCAGCCCCGATCTGATGGCGCTGTGGTGATGCTTCCCAATGCCTGAGTTGAGGGTGTGAGTCTGTAGCACTGTGAGAGTCCTGGTTCCTGGTCCTTGGGTGTGCCAGAAGTGGCAGTGGCCTCTGGGAGGCATGCAGGTTTCTCCCGCTCTGCGGGTTCAACACATTTCTAAAGGGCAGGGTTTCCTCCTGGGATCAGGCGCAATTATGGGGTGAAGCTCAGGGGTCCCCCATCTGGCCGTTTGGGGGACCAGGCTATGGAGGAGGGATGCCTGAACACACAACCTGGGCTAGAGTTAGTATTAAGGTTAGGCTTAGCGTTAAGGTTATGTCTTAGGGAGAAGGCATGTGGGATCTGCCAGCACAGATATTGGCTCACTGAAGGGCTGAGTTGAGGGCAGGGCTCCGGAGGCTTCTCAGGCCCTGGGTTTTTGGCCTGGAGGTGCAAAGATGGCGGGAATGGCCTCAGGGCAGCTTGGCCGGTTCCTAGGGCTCTGAGGGTGTTGGAGAGCACCAAATGGAATCTCCTGCTGGTTGAGAAGCTGAGTCATGCCATCAGTTTGATGCTCCCACCCATGGGTGGAATTGGGTGTCAGGGTTCTAGAACCTGAACACCCAACCTAGGCTTAGGGTTTGGTCCTGGGAGAATGGCAGGCCTGATGTGCCAGCACGGACTCAGGCTCTCTGGAGGGCTGGGCTGAGGGCATTGTTCTGGCGGCCTGTAAGGCTAAGGAATTGTGGTGTGGGGGTGCTCAGAAGATGTGGTTGGCTTTAGGGGTCATGGAGGTTTCTCCGGCAAGGAGCGTTCTGCAAAGGTCCATGTGGTCAAGTTTCATCATGGGTGGCAGCCAGAGTCCTACGTTGGGAATATGGGGTCCCCAGTCTGGAGGGCTAGGGAGCCAGTCCTCTGGGGACTGAAGCCTGAACACCCAACCGCGGGTTAGGTTTAGGTCACAGGGGCATGGCGGCCCGGATCTGCCGGCACAGTGATGACCAATCCCGATGCCTGAGTTGAGGACGTGAGTCTGCAGGACCGTGAGACTCCTCATTCCTGCTCCTCAGGGGCGCCGGTATTGGGGGTAGCGTCAGGGAGGCATTCTGGTTTCTTCTGCTCTGTAGGTTCAGCACATTCCTTTTTTTTTTTTTTTTCACTTTCAATATCTATCTATCTATCTATATTATTTGTTTTCAGCGTAACAGTATTCCTTATTTTTGCACCACACCCAGTGCTCCATGCAACACGTGCCCTCCCTAATACCCATCACCTTGTTCTCCCAACCTCCCACTCCCCACCCATTCAAGACCCTCAGGTTCTTTTTCAGAGTCCTTAGTCTCTCATGGTTCACCTCCCCTTCCCATTTCCCACAACTTCCTTCTCCTCGCCATCTCCCCATGTCCTCCTTGTTCTTTGTTATGCTCCACAAATAAGTGAAACCATATGATAATTGACTCTCTCTGCTTGACTTATTTCACTCAGCATAATCTCTTCCACTCCCGTCCATATTGCTACAAAAGTTGGTATTCATCCTTTCTGATGGAGGCATAATACTCCATCTTGTATATGGACCACATCTTCCTTATCCATTCGTCCATTGAAGGGCATCTTGGTTCTTTCCACAGTTTGGCGACCGAGGCCTTTGCTGCTATAAACATTGGGGTACAGATGGCCCTTCTTTTCACTCCATCTGTATCTTTGGGGTAAATACCCAGCAATGCAATTGCAGGGTCATAGGGAAGCTCTCTTTTTAATTTCTGGAGGAATCTCCACACTGTTCTCCAAAGTGGCTGCACCAACTTGCATTCCCACCAACAGTGTAAGAGGGTTCCCCTTTCTCCACATCCTCTCCAACACACGTTGTTTCCTGTCTTGCTAATTGTGGCCTTTCTAACTGGTGTCAGGTGGTATCTCAATGTCGTTTTCATTTGAATCTCCCTGATGGCTAGTGATGATGAACATTTTGTCATGTGTCTGATAGCCATTTGTATGTCTTCGTTGGAGGAGTGTCTGCTCATATCTTCTGCCCATTTTTGGATATGATTATCTGTTTTGTGTGTGTTGAGTTTGAGAAGTTCTTTCTAGATCCTGGATCTCAACCTTTTGTCTGAACTGTCATTTACAAATATCTTCTCCCATTCCGTGGGTTGCCTTTTGATTGGTGGACTGTTCCCTTTGCTGTGCAGAAGCTTTTGATCTTGATGAAGTGCCAAAAGTTCATTTTCGCTTTTGTTTCCTTGGCCTTTGGAGACATATCTTGAAAGAAGTTGCTGTGGCTGATATCGAAGAGGTTACTGCCTATGTACTCCTCTAGGATTCTGAGAGAATCCTGTCTCACGTGGAGCTCCTTTATCGAGTTCGAGTTTATCATTGTGTATGGTGTAAGAGAATGGTCGAGTTTCATTCTTCTACATATCGCTGTCCAGTTTTCCCAGCACCATTGATTGAGGAGAATGTCTTTTGTTACATTGAATATTTTTTCCTGAATTCTCGATGATTATATCACAATAGAGTTGAGGGTCCATATCTAATCGGGATCGATGTGGGCAGAGCGCTCATGAAAATTGGCTGGCGTTGGATAACCATGGGGACCGCCTTGTTCCGCGTGGCCCAGGACCCTTTCTCGCTCGGGGTGTGTCGCAGCCACCCAAAAACGCGCCGAGACGACGGGGCCCGGCCGGGGGCCTCAGCGCCGGGGAGCTTGCTCCGAGCAGAGTTGATGGAGGGGCTGTGTTCGGGCATTCGTCTCCGCCTTGGAGGGAGGCCGGGCGCCCCGGAAGGGCTTGGCCTCTCTGGGGGAACAAATGGATCTGTCGCTCCACAGCTGTGTCGCAGCCACGAAACGGGCCGATGGCGCCAGGACGGTCGAGGACTCGTCGCGCGGGACTCAGGGTTCCCCATGCGGAGGCCCCCAGGCTCAGGCCCCTGGCAACGGAAGGCTGAGCAAGCAGGCCCGGGCCCGGGCCCGGTTTCGGGGCTGGCCCGGCCCCAGCGGCCGGCGTCAGGGAGTGGACCCCCGGAGGCTGAGGAGCGGGAGGCGTCGGCCTCCCCGGGGCCCGCCTCCCGGAGCTCCTCCTGGCGGTGCCGGAACGCGACGACACGCGATCCCGGACAGGGCCCCGGGGGGGCGGCCCTGCGGCCCTCTGGTGCCCGAAGTGTGTTCGCCGGGCGTTTTCCGGCCAATTCTCACGAGCGTTCTGCCCAAATCGGGATCGATTTGGGCTGAACGCTCGTGAGAATTGGCCGGCGTTGGGCAGCCCTGGTCAGCGCCCAGTGCCGCGTGGAGCAGGGCCCTTTCTCGCTCGGGGCATGGCGCGGCCACCCGGAAAACGAGCCGCGACGATGGGGCGCGGCGGGCGGCCCCGGCGCCGGGGTGGTTTCCCCGAGCAGAGTGGATGGAGGCGCCGTGGCCTGGCGTCCGCCTCCGCCGTGGCGGGCGTCCGGGGCGCTCATGGAGGGGGCTGGCCTCCGTGGGGGAACGGATGGATCTCTCACTCCACGGCTGGGACGAAGCCGCGTAGGTGCCGTTGTCGCCGGGACGGTCGGGGGACTCGTGGCGCGGGACGCAGGGTTCCCGGTGGGGAGGCCCCCAGGCTCAGGACACTGGAAACGGAAGGCTGAGCAAGCAGGCCCGGGCCCGGGCCCGGCTTTCGGGGCTGGCCCGGCCCCGGCTGCCGGCGCCGGGGAGGGGACCCCCGGAGGCTGAGGAGCGGGAGGCTTCGGCCTCCCCGGGGCCTGCCTCCCGGAGCTCCTCCTGGCGGTGCCGGAACGCGACGACACGCGATCACGGACAGGGCCCTGGGGGGGCGGCCCGGCGGCCCTGTGGTGCCCGAAGCGTGTTCGCCGGGCGTTTTCCGGCCAATTCTCACGAGCGTTCTGCCCAAATCGGGATCGATTTGGGCAGAACGCTCGTGAGAATGGGCCGGCGTTGGTCAGCCCTGGTCAGCGGCCAGTTCCGCGTGGAGCAGGGCCCTTTCTCGCTCGGGGCATGTCGCGGGCACCCGGAAAACGAGCCGCGACGATGGGGCGCGGCGGGCGGCCCCGGCGCCGGGGTGGTTTCCCCGAGCAGAGTTGAAGGAGGCGCTTGGCCGGGCGTCCGCCTCCGCCGTGGCGGGCGTCCGGGGCGCCCATGGAGGGGGCTGGCCTCCGTGGGGGAACGGATGGATCTCTCACTCCACGGCTGGGACGAAGCCGCGAAAGGTGCCGTTGTCGCCGGGACGGTCGGGGGACTCGTGGCGCGGGACGCAGGGTTCCCCGTGGGGAGGCCCCCAGGCTCAGGCCCCTGGCAACGGAAGGCTGAGCAAGCAGGCCCGGGCCCGGGCCCGGGTTTCGGGGCTGGCACGGCCCCGGCTGCGGGCGCCGGGGAGGGGACCCCCGGAGGCTGAGGAGCGGGAGGCGTCGGCCTCCCTGGGGCCCGCCTCCCGGAGCTCCTCCTGGCGGTGCCGGAACGCAACGACACGCGATCCCGGACAGGGCCCCGGGGGGGCGGCCCTGCGGCCCTCAGGTTCCCGAAGTGTGTTCGCCGGGCGTTTTCCGGCCAATTCTCACGAGCGTTCTGCCCAAATCGGGATCGATTTGGGCAGAACGCTCGTGAGAATTGGCCGGCGTTGGGCAGCCCTGGTCAGCGCCCAGGGCCGCGTGGAGCAGGGCCCTTTCTCGCTCGGGGCATGGCGCGGCCACCCGGAAAACGAGCCGCGACGATGGTGCGCGGCCGGCGGCCCCGGCGCCGGGGAGTTTTCCCCGAGCAGAGTGGATGGAGGCGCCGTGGCCGGGCGTCCGCCTCCGCCGTGGCGGGCGGCCGGGTGCCCGTGGAGGGGGCTGGCCTCTGTGGGGGAACGGTGTGATCTCTCAATCCACGGCTGGGACGAAGCCGCGAAAGGTGCCCTTGTCGCCGGGACGGTCGGGGGGACTCGTGGCGCGGGACTCGGGGTTCCCCATGCGGAGGCCCCCAGGCTCAGGACCCTGGCAACGGAAGGCTGAGCAAATCGGGATCGATTTGGGCAGAACGCTCGTGAGAATTGGCCGGCGTTGGGCAGCCCTGGTCAGCGCCCAGTTCCGCGTGGAGCAGGGCCCTTTCTCGCTCGGGGCATGTCGCGGCCACCCGGAAAGCGAGCCGCGACGATGGGGCGCGGCCGGCAGCCGCGGCGCCGGGGAGTTTTCCCCGAGCAGAGTGGATGGAGGCGCCGTGGCCGGGCGTCCGCCTCCGCCGTGGCGGGCGGCCGGGGCGCCCCTGGAGGGGGCTGGCCTCTGTGGGGAAAGGACTGGTCTCTCACTCCGCGGCTAGGACGAAGCCGTGATAGGTGCCGTTGTCGCCGGGATGGTCGGGGGACTCGTGGCGCGGGACTCAGGGTTCCCCATGGGGAGGCCCCCAGGCTCAGGCCCCTGGCAACGGAAGGCTGAGCAAGCAGGCCCGGGCCCGTGCCCGGCTTTCGGGGCTGGCCCGGCCCCAGCTGCCGGCGCCAGGGAGGGGACCCCCGGAGGCTGAGGAGCGGGAGGCGTCGGCCTCCCCGCAGCACGCCTCCCGGAGCTCCTCCTGGCGGTGCCGGAACGCGACGACACGCGATCCCGGACAGGGCCCCGGGGGGGGCCGCCTTGCGGCCCTGTGGTGCCCGAAGTGTGTTCGCCGGGCCTTTTCCGGCCAATTCTCACGAGCGTTCTGCCCAAATCGGGATCGATTTGGGCAGAACGCTCGTGAGAATTGGCCGGCGTTGGGCAGCCCTGCTCAGCGCCCAGTTCCGCGTGGAGCAGGGCCCTTTCTCGCTCGGGGCATGTCGCGGCCACCCGGAAAACGAGCCGCGACGATGGGGCGCGGCCGGCAGCCACGGCGCCGGGGAGTTTTCCCCGAGCAGAGTGGATGGAGGCGCCGTGGCCGGGCGTCCGCCTCCACCGTGGCGGGCGGCCGGGGCGCCCCTGGAGGGGGCTGGCCTCTGTGGGGAAATGGACTGGTCTCTCACTCCGCGGCTAGGACGAAGCCGCGAAAGGTGCCGTTGTCGCCGGGACCGTCGGGGGACTCGTGGCGCGGGACTCAGGGTTCCCCATGGGAAGGCCCCCAGGCTCAGGGCCCTGGCAACGGAAGGCTGAGCAAGCAGGCCCGGGCCCGGGCCCGGCTTTCGGGGCTGGCCCGGCCCCAGCTGCCGGCGCCAGGGAGGGGACCCCCGGAGGCTGAGGAGCGGGAGGCGTCGGTCTCCCCGCGGCACGCCTCCCGGAGCTCCTCCTGGCGGTGCCGGAACGCGAAGACACGCGATCCCGGACAGGGCCCCGGGGGGGGCCGCCCTGCGGCCCTGTGGTGCCCGAAGTGTGTTCGCCGGGCGTTTTCCGGCCAATTCTCACGAGCGTTCTGCCCAAATCGGGATCGATTTGGGCAGAACGCTCGTGAGAATTGGCCGGCGTTGGGCAGCCCTGGTCAGCGCCCAGTTCCGCGTGGAGCAGGGCCCTTTCTCGCTCGGGGCATGTCGCGGCCACCCGGAAAACGAGCCGCGACGATGGGGCGCGGGCGGCAGCCGCGGCGCCGGTGAGTTTTCCCCGAGCAGAGTGGATGGAGGCGCCGTGGCCGGGTGTCCGCCTCCGCCGTGGCGGGCGGCCGGGGCGCCCCTGGAGGGGGCTGGCCTCTGTGGGGAAACGGACTGGTCTCTCACTCCGCGGCTAGGACGAAGCCGCGAAAGGTGCCGTTGTCGCCGGTACGGTCGGGGGACTCGTGGCGCGGGACTCAGGGTTCCCCATGGGGAGGCCCCCAGGCTCAGGCCCCTGGCAACGGAAGGCTGAGCAAGCAGGCCCAGGCTCGGGCCCGGCTTTCGGGGCTGGCCCGGCCCGAGCTGCCGGCGCCAGGGAGGGGACCCCCGGAGGCTGAGGAGCGGGAGGCGTCGGCCTCCCCGCGGCACGCCTCCCGGAGCTCCTCCTGGCGGTGCCGGAACGCGACGACACGCGATCCCGGACAGGGCCCCGGGGGGGCGGCCCTGCGGCCCTGTGGTGCCCGAAGTGTGTTCGCCGGGCCTTTTCCGGCCAATTCTCACGAGCGTTCTGCCCAAATCGGGATCGATTTGGGCAGAACGCTCGTGAGAATTGGCCGGCGTTGGGCAGCCCTGGTCAGCGCCCAGTTCCGCGTGGAGCAGGGCCCTTTCTCGCTCGGGGCATGTCGCGGCCACCCGGAAAATGAGCCGCGACGATGGGGCGCGGCCGGCAGCCGCGGCGCCAGGGAGTTTTCCCCGAGCAGAGTGGATGGAGGCGCCGTGGCCGGGCGTCCGCCTCCGCCGTGGCGGGCGGCCGGGGCGCCCCTGGAGGGGGCTGGCCTCTGTGGGGAAACGGACTGGTCTCTCAGTCCGCGGCTTGGACGAAGCCGCGAAAGGTGCCATTGTCGCCGAGACGGTCGGGGACTCGTGGCGCGGGACTCAGGGTTCCCCATGGGGAGGCCCCCAGGCTCAGGCCCCTGGCAACGGAAGGCTGAGCAAGCAGGCCCGGGCCCGGGCCCGGCTTTCGGGGCTGGCCCGGCCCCAGCTGCCGGCGCCAGAAGGGGACCCCCGGAGGCTGAGGAGCGGGAGGCGTCGGCCTCCCCGCGGCACGCCTCCCGGAGCTCCTCCTGGCGGTGCCGGAACGCGACGACACGCGATCCCGGACAGGGCCCCGGGGGGGGCCGCCCTGCGGCCCTATGGTGCCCGAAGTGTGTTCGCCGGGCCTTTTCCGGCCAATTCTCACGAGCGTTCTGCCCAAATCGGGATCGATTTGGGCAGAACGCTCGTGAGAATTGGCCGGCGTTGGGCAGCCCTGCTCAGCGCCCAGTTCCGCGTGGAGCAGGGCCCTTTCTCGCTCGGGGCATGTCGCGGCCACCCGGAAAACGAGCCGCGACGATGGGGCGCGGCCGGCAGCCGCGGCGCCGGGGAGTTTTCCCCGAGCAGAGTGGATGGAGGCGCCGTGGCCGGGCGTCCGCCTCCGCCGTGGCGGGCGGCCGGGGCGCCCCTGGAGGGGGCAGGCCTCTGTGGGGAAACGGACTGGTCTCTGACTCCTCGGCTAGGACGAAGCCGTGAATGGTGCCGTTGTCGCCGGGACGGTTGGGGGACTCGTGGCGCGGGACTCAGGGTTCCCCATGGGGAGGCCCCCAGGCTCAGGCCCCTGGCAACGGAAGGCTGAGCAAGCAGGCCCGGGCCCGGGTCCGGCTTTCGGGGCTGGCCCGGCCCCAGCTGCCGGCGCCAGGGAGGGGACCCCCGGAAGCTGAGGAGCGGGAGGCGTCGGCCGCCCCGGGGCCCGCCTCCCGGAGCTCCTCCCGGCGGTGCCGGAACGCGACGACCCGCGATCCCGGACAGGGCCGCGGGGGAGCCGCCCTGCGGCCCTGTGGTGCGCGAAGTGTGTTCGCCGGGCGTTTTCCGGCCAATTCTCACGACCGTTCTGCCCAAATCGATCCCGATTTGGCTCATGAGAATTGGCCGGAGTTGGGCAGCCCTGGTCAGCGCCCAGTTCCGCGTGGAGCAGGGCCCGTTCTCGCTCGGGGCATAGCGCGGTCACCCGGAAAACGAGCCGCGACGATGGGGCGCGGCCGGCAGCCGCGGCGCCGGGGAGTTTTCCCAGAGCAGAGTGCATGGAGGCGCCATGGCCGGGCGTCCGCCTCCGCCGTGGCGGGCGGCCAGGTCGCCCCTTGAGGGGGCTGGCCTCTGTGGGGAAACGGACTGGTCTCTGACTCCGCGGCTAGGACGAAGCCGCGAAAGGTGCCGTTGTCGCCGGGACGGTCGGGGGACTCGTGGCGCGGGACTCAGGGTTTCCCCATGGGGAGGCCCCCAGGCTCAGGCCCCTGGCAACGGAAGGCTGAGCAAGCAGGCCCGGGCCCGGGCCCGGCATTCGGGGCTGGCCCGGCCCCAGCTGCCGGAGCCTGGGAGGGGACCCCCGGAGGCTGAGGAGCGGGAGGCGTCGGCCGCCCCGGGGCCCGCCTCCCGGAGCTCCTCCTGGCGGTGCCGGAACGCGAAGACCCGCGATCCCGGACAGGGCCCCGGGGGGGCCGCCCTGCGGCCCTGTGGTGCCCGAAGTGTGTTCGCCGGGCGTTTTCCGGCCAATTCTCACGAGCGTTCTGCCCAAATCGGGATCGATTTGGGCAGAACGCTCGTGAGAATTGGCCGGCGTTGGGCAGCCCTGGTCAGCGCCCAGTTCCGCGTGGAGCAGGGCCCTTTCTCGCTCGGGGCATGTCGCGGCCACCCGGAAAACGAGCCGCGACGATGGGGCGCGGCCGGCAGCCGCGGCGCCGCGGAGTTTTCCCCGAGCAGAGTGCATGGAGGCGCCGTGGCCGGGCGTCCGCCTCCGCCGTGGCGGGCGGCCGGGGGCCCCTGGAGGGGGCTGGCCTCTGTGGGGAAACGGACTGGTCTCTGACTCCGCGGCTAGGACGAAGCCGCGAAAGGTACCGTTGTCGCCGGGACGGTCGGGGGACTCGTGGCGCGGGACTCAGGGTTCCCCATGGGGAGGCCCCCAGGCTCAGGACCCTGGCAACGGAAGGCTGAGCAAGCAGGCCCGGGCCCTGGCCCGGCTTTCTGGGCTGGCCCGGCCCCAGCTGCCGGCGCCAGGGAGGGGTCCCCCGGAGGCTGAGGAGCGGGAGGCGTCGGACGCCCAAGGGCCCGCCTCCCGGAGCTCCTCCCGGCGGTGCCGGAACGCGACGACCCGCTATCCCGGACAGGGCCCCGGGGGGGCCGCCCTGCGGCCCTGTGGTGCCCGAAGTGTGTTCGCCGGGCGTTTTGCGGCCAATTCTCACGAGCGTTCTGCCCAAATCGGGATCGATTTGGGCAGAACGCTCGTGAGAATTGGCCGGCGTTGGGCAGCCCTGGTCAGCGCCCAGTTCCCCGTGGAGCAGGGCCCTTTCTCGCTCGGGGCATGTCGCGGCCACCCGGAAAACGAGCCGCGACGATGGGGCGCGGCCAGCAGCCGCGGCGCCGGGGAGTTTTCCCCGAGCAGAGTGCATGGAGGCGCCGTGGCCGGGCGTCCGCCTCCGCCGTGGCGGGCGGCCGGGGCGCCACTGGAGGGGGCTGGCCTCTGTGGGGAAACGGACTGGTCTCTGACTCCGCGGCTAAGACGAAGCCGCGAAAGGTGCCGTTGTCGCCGGGACGGTCGGGGGACTCGTGGCGCGGGACTCAGGGTTCCCCATGGGGAGGCCCCCAGGCTCAGGCCCCTGGCAACGGAAGGCTGAGCAAGCAGGCCCGGGCCCGGGCCCGGCTTTCGGGGCTGGCCCGGCCCCAGCTGCCGGCGCCAGGGAGGGGACCCCCGGAGGCTGAGGAGCGGGAGGCGTCGGCCGCCCCGGGGCCCGCCTCCCGGAGCTCCTCCCGGCGGTGCCGGATCGCGACGACCCGCGATCCCGGACAGGGCCCCGGGGGAGTAGCCCTGAGGCCCTGTGGTGCCCGAAGTGTGTTCGCCGTGCGTTTTCCGGCCAATTCTCACGAGCGTTCTGCCCAAATCGGGATCGATTTGGGCAGAACGCTCGTGAGAATTGGCCGGCGTTGGGCAGCCCTGGTCAGCGCCCAGTTCCGCGTGGAGCAGGGCCCTTTCTCGCTCGGGGCATGGCGCGGCCACCCGGAAAACGAGCCGCGACTTTGGGGCGCGGCCGGCAGCCGCGGCGCCGGGGAGTTTTCCCCGAGCAGAGTGCATGGAGGCGCCGTGGCCGGGCGTCCGCCTCCGCCGTGGCGGGCGGCCGGGGCGCCCCTGGAGGGGGCTGGCCTCTGTGGGGAAACGGACTGGTCTCTGACTCCGCGGCTAGTACGAAGCCGCAAAAGGTGCCGTTGTCGCCGGGACGGTCGGGGGACTCGTGGCGTGGGACTCAGGGTTCCCCATGGGGAGGCCCCCAGTCTCAGGCCCCTGGCAACGGAAGGCTGAGCAAGCAGGCCCGGGCCCTGGCCCGGCTTTCTGGGCTGGCCCGGCCCCAGCTGCCGGCGCCAGGGAGGGGTCCCCCGGAGGCTGAGGAGCGGGAGGCGTCGGCCGCCCAAGGGCCCGCCTCCCGGAGCTCCTCCGGGCGGTGCCGGAACGCGACGACCCGCTATCCCGGACAGGGCCCCGGGGGGGCCGCCCTGCGGCCCTGTGGTGCCCGAAGTGTGTTCGCCGGGAGTTTTGCGGCCAATTCTCACGAGCGTTCTGCCCAAATCGGGATCGATTTGGGCAGAACGCTCGTGAGAATTGGCCGGCGTTGGGCAGCCCTGGTCAGCGCCCAGTTCCCCGTGGAGCAGGGCCCTTTCTCGCTCGGGGCATGTCGCGGCCACCCGGAAAACGAGCCGCGACGATGGGGCGCGGCCAGCAGCCGCGGCACCGGGGAGTTTTCCCCGAGCAGAGTGCATGGAGGCGCCGTGGCCGGGCGTCCGCCTCCGCCGTGGCGGGCGGCCGGGGCGCCCCTGGAGGGGGCTGGCCTCTGTGGGGAAACGGACTGGTCTCTGACTCCGCGGCTAGGACGAAGCCGCGAAAGGTGCCGTTGTCGCCGGGACGGTCGGGGGACTCGTGGCGCGGGACTCAGGGTTCCCCATGGGGAGGCCCCCACGCTCAGGCCCCTGGCAACGGAAGGCTGAGCAAGCAGGCCCGGGCCCGGGCCCGGCTTTCGGGGCTGGCCCGGCCCCAGCTGCCGGCGCCAGGGAGGGGACCCCCGGAGGCTGAGGACGGGAGGCGTCGGCCGCCCCGGGGCCCGCCTCCCGGAGCTCCTCCCGGCGGTGCCGGAACGCGACGACACGCGATCCCGGACAGGGCCCCGGGGGGGCCGCCCTGCGGCCCTGTGGTGCCCGAAGTGTGTTCGCCGGGCGTTTTCCGGCCAATTCTCACGAGCGTTCTGCCCAAATCAGGATCGATTTGGGCAGAACGCTCGTGAGAATTGGCCGGCGTTGGGCAGCCCTGGTCAGCGCCCAGTTCCGCGTGGAGCAGGGCCCTTTCTCGCTCGGGGCATGTCGCGGCCACCCGGAAAACGAGCCGCGACGATGGGGCGCGGCCGGCAGCCGAGGCGCCGGGGAGTTTTCCCCGAGCAGAGTGCATGGAGGCGCCGTGGCCGGGCGTCCGCCTCCCCCGTGGCGGGCGGCCGGGGCGCCCCTGGAGGTGGCTGGCCTCTGTGGGGAAACGGACTGGTCTCTCACTCCGCGGCTAGGACGAAGCCGCGATAGGTGCCGTTGTCGCCGGGACGGTCGGGAGACTCGTGGCGCGGGACTCAGGGTTCCCCATGGGGAGGCCCCCAGGCACAGGCCCCTGGCAACGGAAGGCTGAGCAAGCAGGCCCGGGCCCGGGCCAGGGCCCGGCTTTCTGGGCTGGCCCGGCCCCAGCTGCCGGCGCCAGGGAGGGGACCCCCGGAGGCTGAGGAGCGGGAGGCGTCGGCCGCCCCGGGACCCGCCTCCCGGAGCTCCTCCCGGCGGTGCCGAAACGCGACGACCCGCGATCCCGGACAGGGCCCCGGGCGGGACGCCCTGTGGCCCTGTGGTGCCCGACGTGTGTTCGCCGGGCGTTTTCCGGCCAATTCTCTCGAGCGTTCTGCCCAAATCGGGATCGATTTGGGCAGAACGCTCGTGAGAATTGGCCGGCGTTGGGCAGCCCTGGTCAGCGCCCAGTTCCGCGTGGAGCAGGGCCCTTTCTCGCTCGGGGCATGTCGCGGCCACCCGGAAAACGAGCCGCGACGATGGGGCGCGGCCGGCAGCCACGGCGCCGGGGAGTTTTCCCCGAGCAGAGTGCATGGAGGCGCCGTGGCCGGGCGTCCGCCTCCGCCGTAGCGGGCGGCCGGGGCGCCCCTGGAGGGGGCTGGCCTCTGTGGGGAAACGGACTGGTCTCTGACTCCGCGGCTAGGACGAAGCCGCGAAAGGTGCCGTTGTCGCCGGGACGGTCGGGGGACTCGTGGCGCGGGACTCAGGGTTCCCCATGGGGAGGCCCCCAGGCTCAGGCCCCTGGCAACGGAAGGCTGAGCAAGCAGGCCCGGGCCCGGGCCCGGCTTTCGGGGCTGGCCCGGCCCCAGCTGCCGGCGCCAGGGAGGGGACCCCCGGAGGCTGAGGAGCGGGAGGCTTCGGCCTCCCCGGGGCCCGCCTCCCGGAGCTCCTCCCGGCGGTGCTGGAACGCGAAGACCGGCGATCCCGGACAGGTCCCCGGGGGGGCCGCCCTGCGGCCCTGTGGTGCCCGAAGTGTGTTCGCCGGGCGTTTTCCGGCCAATTCTCACGAGCGTTCTGCCCAAATCGGGATCGATTTGGGCAGAACGCTCGTGAGAATTGGCCGGCGTTGGGCAGCCCTGGTCAGCGCCCAGTTCCTCGTGGAGCAGGGCCCTTTCTCGCTCGGGGCATGTCGCGGCCACCTGGAAAACGAGCCGCGACGATGGGGCGCGGCCGGCAGCCGCGGCGCCGGGGAATTTTCCCCGAGCAGAGTGCATGGAGGCGCCGTGGCCGGGCGTCCGCCTCCGCCGTGGCGGGCGACCGGGGCGCCCCTGGCGGGGGCTGGCCTCTGTGGGGAAACGGACTGGTCTCTGACTTCGTGGCTAGGACGAAGCCGCGAAAGGTGCCGTTGTCGCCGGGACGGTCGGGGGACTCGTGGCGCGGGACTCAAGGTTCCCCATGGGGAGGCTCCCAGGCTCAGGCCCCTGGCAACGGAAGCCTGAGCAAGCAGGCCCGGGCCCGGGCCCGGCTTTCGGGGCTGGCCCGGCCCCCGCTCCCGGCGCCAGGGAGGGGACCCCCGGAGGCTGAGGAGCGGGAGGCGTCGGCCTCCCCGCGGCATGCCTCCCGGAGCTCCTCCTGGCGGTGCCGGAACGCGACGACACGCGATCCCGGAAAGGGCCCCGGGGGGGGTCGCCCTGCGGCCCTGTGGTGCCCGAAGTGTGTTCGCCGGGCCTTTTCCGGCCAATTCTCACGAGCGTTCTGCCCAAATCGGGATCGATTTGGGCAGAACGCTCGTGAGAATTGGCCGGCGTTGGGCAGCCCTGGTCAGCGCCCAGTTCCGCGTGGAGCAGGGCCCTTTCTCGCTCGGGGCATGTCGCGGCCACCCGGAAAACGAGCCGCGACGATGGGGCGCGGCCGGCAGCCGCGGCGCCGGGGAGTTTTCCCCGAGCAGAGTGCATGGAGGCGCCGTGGCCGGGCGTCCCCCTCCGCCGTGGCGGGCGGCCGGGGCGCCCCTGGAGGGGGCTGGCCTCTGTGGGGAAACAGACCGGTCTCTGACTCCGCGGCTAGGACGAAGCCGCGAAAGGTGCCGTTGTCGCCGGGACGGTCGGGGGACTCGTGGCGCGGGACTCAGGGTTCCCCATGGGGAGGCCCCCAGTCTCAGGCCCCTGGCAACGGAAGGCTGAGCAAGCAGGCCCGGGCCCTGGCCCGGCTTTCGGGGCTGGCCCGGCCCCAGCTGCCGGCGCCAGGGAGGGGTCCCCCGGAGGCTGAGGAGCGGGAGGCGTCGGCCGCCCAAGGGCCCGCCTCCCGGAGCTCCTCCGGGCGGTGCCGGAACGCGACGACCCGCTATCCCGGACAGGGCCCCGGGGGGGCCGCCCTGCGGCCCTGTGGTGCCCGAAGTGTGTTCGCCGGGAGTTTTGCGGCCAATTCTCACGAGCGTTCTGCCCAAATCGGGATCGATTTGGGCAGAACGCTCGTGAGAATTGGCCGGCGTTGGGCAGCCCTGGTCAGCGCCCAGTTCCCCGTGGAGCAGGGCCCTTTCTCGCTCGGGGCATGTCGCGGCCACCCGGAAAACGAGCCGCGACGATGGGGCGCGGCCAGCAGCCGCGGCACCGGGGAGTTTTCCCCGAGCAGAGTGCATGGAGGCGCCGTGGCCGGGCGTCCGCCTCCGCCGTGGCGGGCGGCCGGGGCGCCCCTGGAGGGGGCTGGCCTCTGTGGGGAAACGGACTGGTCTCTGACTCCGCGGCTAGGACGAAGCCGCGAAAGGTGCCGTTGTCGCCGGGACGGTCGGGGGACTCGTGGCGCGGGACTCAGGGTTCCCCATGGGGAGGCCCCCAGGCTCAGGCCCCTGGCAACGGAAGGCTGAGCAAGCAGGTCCGGGCCCGGGCCCGGAGTTCGGGGCTGGCCCCACCCCAGCTGCCGGCGCCAGGGAGGGGACCCCCGGAGGCTGAGGAGCGGGAGGCGTCGGCCGCCCCGGGGCCCGCCTCCCGGATCTCCTCCCGGCGGTGCCGGAACGCGACGACCCGCGATCCCGGACAGGGCCCCGGGGGGGCCGCCCTGCGGCCGTGTGGTGCCCGAAGTGTGTTCGCCGGGCGTTTTCCGGCCAATTTTCACGAGCGTTCTGCCCAAATCGGGATCGATTTGGGCAGAACGCTCGTGAGAATTGGCCGGCGTTGGGCAGCCCTGGTCAGCGCCCAGTTCCGCGTGGAGCAGGGCCCTTTCTCGCTCGGGGCATGTCGCGGCCACCCGGAAAACGAGCCGCGACGATGGGGCGCGGCCGGCAGCCGAGGCGCCGGGGAGTTTTCCCCGAGCAGAGTGCATGGAGGCGCCGTGGCCGGGCGTCCGCCTCCCCCGTGGCGGGCGGCCGGGGCGCCCCTGGAGGTGGCTGGCCTCTGTGGGGAAACGGACTGGTCTCTCACTCCGCGGCTAGGACGAAGCCGCGATAGGTGCCGTTGTCGCCGGGACGGTCGGGAGACTCGTGGCGCGGGACTCAGGGTTCCCCATGGGGAGGCCCCCAGGCACAGGCCCCTGGCAACGGAAGGCTGAGCAAGCAGGCCCGGGCCCGGGCCAGGGCCCGGCTTTCTGGGCTGGCCCGGCCCCAGCTGCCGGCGCCAGGGAGGGGACCCCCGGAGGCTGAGGAGCGGGAGGCGTCGGCCGCCCCGGGACCCGCCTCCCGGAGCTCCTCCCGGCGGTGCCGAAACGCGACGACCCGCGATCCCGGACAGGGCCCCGGGCGGGACGCCCTGTGGCCCTGTGGTGCCCGACGTGTGTTCGCCGGGCGTTTTCCGGCCAATTCTCTCGAGCGTTCTGCCCAAATCGGGATCGATTTGGGCAGAACGCTCGTGAGAATTGGCCGGCGTTGGGCAGCCCTGGTCAGCGCCCAGTTCCGCGTGGAGCAGGGCCCTTTCTCGCTCGGGGCATGTCGCGGCCACCCGGAAAACGAGCCGCGACGATGGGGCGTGGCCGGCAGCCACGGCGCCGGGGAGTTTTCCCCGAGCAGAGTGCATGGAGGCGCCGTGGCCGGGCGTCCGCCTCCGCCGTAGCGGGCGGCCGGGGCGCCCCTGGAGGGGGCTGGCCTCTGTGGGGAAACGGACTGGTCTCTGACTCCGCGGCTAGGACGAAGCCGCGAAAGGTGCCGTTGTCGCCGGGACGGTCGGGGGACTCGTGGCGCGGGACTCAGGGTTCCCCATGGGGAGGCCCCCAGGCTCAGGCCCCTGGCAACGGAAGGCTGAGCAAGCAGGCCCGGGCCCGGGCCCGGCTTTCGGGGCTGGCCCGGCCCCAGCTGCCGGCGCCAGGGAGGGGACCCCCGGAGGCTGAGGAGCGGGAGGCTTCGGCCTCCCCGGGGCCCGCCTCCCGGAGCTCCTCCCGGCGGTGCTGGAACGCGAAGACCCGCGATCCCGGACAGGGCCCCGGGGGGGCCGCCCTGCGGCCCTGTGGTGCCCGAAGTGTGTTCGCCGGGCGTTTTCCGGCCAATTCTCACGAGCGTTCTGCCCAAATCGGGATCGATTTGGGCAGAACGCTCGTGAGAATTGGCCGGCGTTGGGCAGCCCTGGTCAGCGCCCAGTTCCTCGTGGAGCAGGGCCCTTTCTCGCTCGGGGCATGTCGCGGCCACCTGGAAAACGAGCCGCGACGATGGGGCGCGGCCGGCAGCCGCGGCGCCGGGGAATTTTCCCCGAGCAGAGTGCATGGAGGCGCCGTGGCCGGGCGTCCGCCTCCGCCGTGGCGGGCGACCGGGGCGCCCCTGGCGGGGGCTGGCCTCTGTGGGGAAACGGACTGGTCTCTGACTTCGTGGCTAGGACGAAGCCGCGAAAGGTGCCGTTGTCGCCGGGACGGTCGGGGGACTCGTGGCGCGGGACTCAAGGTTCCCCATGGGGAGGCTCCCAGGCTCAGGCCCCTGGCAACGGAAGCCTGAGCAAGCAGGCCCGGGCCCGGGCCCGGCTTTCGGGGCTGGCCCGGCCCCCGCTCCCGGCGCCAGGGAGGGGACCCCCGGAGGCTGAGGAGCGGGAGGCGTCGGCCTCCCCGCGGCATGCCTCCCGGAGCTCCTCCTGGCGGTGCCGGAACGCGACGACACGCGATCCCGGACAGGGCCCCGGGGGGGGTCGCCCTGCGGCCCTGTGGTGCCCGAAGTGTGTTCGCCGGGCCTTTTCCGGCCAATTCTCACGAGCGTTCTGCCCAAATCGGGATCGATTTGGGCAGAACGCTCGTGAGAATTGGCCGGCGTTGGGCAGCCCTGGTCAGCGCCCAGTTCCGCGTGGAGCAGGGCCCTTTCTCGCTCGGGGCATGTCGCGGCCACCCGGAAAACGAGCCGCGACGATGGGGCGCGGCCGGCAGCCGTGGCGCCGGGGAGTTTTCCCCGAGCAGAGTGCATGGAGGCGCCGTGGCCGGGCGTCCCCCTCCGCCGTGGCGGGCGGCCGGGGCGCCCCTGGAGGGGGCTGGCCTCTGTGGGGAAACAGACCGGTCTCTGACTCCGCGGCTAGGACGAAGCCGCGAAAGGTGCCGTTGTCGCCGGGACGGTCGGGGGACTCGTGGCGCGGGACTCAGGGTTCCCCATGGGGAGGCCCCCAGTCTCAGGCCCCTGGCAACGGAAGGCTGAGCAAGCAGGCCCGGGCCCGGGCCCGGCTTTCGGGGCTGGCCCGGCCCCAGCTGCCGGCGCCAGAGAGGGGACCCCCGGAGGCTGAGGAGTGGGAGGCGTCGGCCGCCCCGGGTCCCGCCTCCCGGAGCTCCTCCGGGCAGTGCCGGAACGCGACGACCCGCGATCCCGGACAGGGCCCCGGGGGGGCCGCCCTGCGGTCCTGTGGTGCCCGAAGTGTGTTCGCCGGGCGTTTTCCGGCCAATTCTCACGAGCGTTCTGCCCAAATCGGGATCGATTTGGGCAGAACGCTCGTGAGAATTGGCCGGCGTTGGGCAGCCCTGGTCAGCGCCCAGTTCCGCGTGGAGCAGGGCCCTTTCTCGCTCGGGGCATGCCGCGGCCACCCGGAAAACGAGCCGCGACGATGGGGCGCGGCCGGCAGCCGCGGCGCCGGGGAGTTTTCCCCGAGCAGAGTGCATGGAGGCGCCGTGGCCGGGCGTCCCCCTCCGCCGTGGCGGGCGGCCGGGGCGCCCCTGGAGGGGGCTGGCCTCTGTGGGGAAACGGACTGGTCTCTGACTCCGCGGCTAGGACGAAGGCGCGAAAGGTGCCGTTGTCGCCGGGACGGTCGGGGGACTCGTGGCGCGGGACTCAGGGTTCCCCATGGGGAGGCCCCCAGGCTCAGGCCCCTGGCAACGGAAGGCTGAGCAAGCAGGTCCGGGCCCGGGCCCGGAGTTCGGGGCTGGCCCCACCCCAGCTGCCGGCGCCAGGGAGGGGACCCCCGGAGGCTGAGGAGCGGGAGGCGTCGGCCGCCCCGGGGCCCGCCTCCCGGATCTCCTCCCGGCGGTGCCGGAACGCGACGACCCGCGATCCCGGACAGGGCCCCGGGGGGGCCGCCCTGCGGCCGTGTGGTGCCCGAAGTGTGTTCGCCGGGCGTTTTCCGGCCAATTCTCACGAGCGTTCTGCCCAAATCGGGATCGATTTGGGCAGAACGCTCGTGAGAATTGGCCGGCGTTGGGCAGCCCTGGTCAGCGCCCAGTTCCGCGTGGAGCAGGGCCCTTTCTCGCTCGGGGCATGTCGCGGCCACCCGGAAAACGAGCCGCGACAATGGGGCGCGGCCGGCAGCCGAGGCGCCGGGGAGTTTTCCCCGAGCAGAGTGCATGGAGGCGCCGTGGCCGGGCGTCCGCCTCCCCCGTGGCGGGCGGCCGGGGCGCCCCTGGAGGTGGCTGGCCTCTGTGGGGAAACGGACTGGTCTCTCACTCCGCGGCTAGGACGAAGCCGCGATAGGTGCCGTTGTCGCCGGGACGGTCGGGAGACTCGTGGCGCGGGACTCAGGGTTCCCCATGGGGAGGCCCCCAGGCACAGGCCCCTGGCAACGGAAGGCTGAGCAAGCAGGCCCGGGCCCGGGCCAGGGCCCGGCTTTCTGGGCTGGCCCGGCCCCAGCTGCCGGCGCCAGGGAGGGGACCCCCGGAGGCTGAGGAGCGGGAGGCGTCGGCCGCCCCGGGACCCGCCTCCCGGAGCTCCTCCCGGCGGTGCCGAAACGCGACGACCCGCGATCCCGGACAGGGCCCCGGGCGGGACGCCCTGTGGCCCTGTGGTGCCCGACGTGTGTTCGCCGGGCGTTTTCCGGCCAATTCTCTCGAGCGTTCTGCCCAAATCGGGATCGATTTGGGCAGAACGCTCGTGAGAATTGGCCGGCGTTGGGCAGCCCTGGTCAGCGCCCAGTTCCGCGTGGAGCAGGGCCCTTTCTCGCTCGGGGCATGTCGCGGCCACCCGGAAAACGAGCCGCGACGATGGGGCGCGGCCGGCAGCCACGGCGCCGGGGAGTTTTCCCCGAGCAGAGTGCATGGAGGCGCCGTGGCCGGGCGTCCGCCTCCGCCGTAGCGGGCGGCCGGGGCGCCCCTGGAGGGGGCTGGCCTCTGTGGGGAAACGGACTGGTCTCTGACTCCGCGGCTAGGACGAAGCCGCGAAAGGTGCCGTTGTCGCCGGGACGGTCGGGGGACTCGTGGCGCGGGACTCAGGGTTCCCCATGGGGAGGCCCCCAGGCTCAGGCCCCTGGCAACGGAAGGCTGAGCAAGCAGGCCCGGGCCCGGGCCCGGCTTTCGGGGCTGGCCCGGCCCCAGCTGCCGGCGCCAGGGAGGGGACCCCCGGAGGCTGAGGAGCGGGAGGCTTCGGCCTCCCCGGGGCCCGCCTCCCGGAGCTCCTCCCGGCGGTGCTGGAACGCGAAGACCCGCGATCCCGGACAGGGCCCCGGGGGGGCCGCCCTGCGGCCCTGTGGTGCCCGAAGTGTGTTCGCCGGGCGTTTTCCGGCCAATTCTCACGAGCGTTCTGCCCAAATCGGGATCGATTTGGGCAGAACGCTCGTGAGAATTGGCCGGCGTTGGGCAGCCCTGGTCAGCGCCCAGTTCCTCGTGGAGCAGGGCCCTTTCTCGCTCGGGGCATGTCGCGGCCACCTGGAAAACGAGCCGCGACGATGGGGCGCGGCCGGCAGCCGCGGCGCCGGGGAATTTTCCCCGAGCAGAGTGCATGGAGGCGCCGTGGCCGGGCGTCCGCCTCCGCCGTGGCGGGCGACCGGGGCGCCCCTGGCGGGGGCTGGCCTCTGTGGGGAAACGGAATGGTCTCTGACTTCGTGGCTAGGACGAAGCCGCGAAAGGTGCCGTTGTCGCCGGGACGGTCGGGGGACTCGTGGCGCGGGACTCAAGGTTCCCCATGGGGAGGCTCCCAGGCTCAGGCCCCTGGCAACGGAAGCCTGAGCAAGCAGGCCCGGGCCCGGGCCCGGCTTTCGGGGCTGGCCCGGCCCCCGCTCCCGGCGCCAGGGAGGGGACCCCCGGAGGCTGAGGAGCGGGAGGCGTCGGCCTCCCCGCGGCATGCCTCCCGGAGCTCCTCCTGGCGGTGCCGGAACGCGACGACACGCGATCCCGGACAGGGCCCCGGGGGGGGTCGCCCTGCGGCCCTGTGGTGCCCGAAGTGTGTTCGCCGGGCCTTTTCCGGCCAATTCTCACGAGCGTTCTGCCCAAATCGGGATCGATTTGGGCAGAACGCTCGTGAGAATTGGCCGGCGTTGGGCAGCCCTGGTCAGCGCCCAGTTCCGCGTGGAGCAGGGCCCTTTCTCGCTCGGGGCATGTCGCGGCCACCCGGAAAACGAGCCGCGACGATGGGGCGCGGCCGGCAGCCGCGGCGCCGGGGAGTTTTCCCCGAGCAGAGTGCATGGAGGCGCCGTGGCCGGGCGTCCCCCTCCGCCGTGGCGGGCGGCCGGGGCGCCCCTGGAGGGGGCTGGCCTCTGTGGGGAAACAGACCGGTCTCTGACTCCGCGGCTAGGACGAAGCCGCGAAAGGTGCCGTTGTCGCCGGGACGGTCGGGGGACTCGTGGCGCGGGACTCAGGGTTCCCCATGGGGAGGCCCCCAGTCTCAGGCCCCTGGCAACGGAAGGCTGAGCAAGCAGGCCCGGGCCCGGGCCCGGCTTTCGGGGCTGGCCCGGCCCCAGCTGCCGGCGCCAGAGAGGGGACCCCCGGAGGCTGAGGAGTGGGAGGCGTCGGCCGCCCCGGGTCCCGCCTCCCGGAGCTCCTCCGGGCAGTGCCGGAACGCGACGACCCGCGATCCCGGACAGGGCCCCGGGGGGGCCGCCCTGCGGTCCTGTGGTGCCCGAAGTGTGTTCGCCGGGCGTTTTCCGGCCAATTCTCACGAGCGTTCTGCCCAAATCGGGATCGATTTGGGCAGAACGCTCGTGAGAATTGGCCGGCGTTGGGCAGCCCTGGTCAGCGCCCAGTTCCGCGTGGAGCAGGGCCCTTTCTCGCTCGGGGCATGCCGCGGCCACCCGGAAAACGATCCGCGACGATGGGGCGCGGCCGGCAGCCGCGGCGCCGGGGAGTTTTCCCCGAGCAGAGTGCATGGAGGCGCCGTGGCCGGGCGTCCCCCTCCGCCGTGGCGGGCGGCCGGGGCGCCCCTGGAGGGGGCTGGCCTCTGTGGGGAAACGGACTGGTCTCTGACTCCGCGGCTAGGACGAAGGCGCGAAAGGTGCCGTTGTCGCCGGGACGGTCGGGGGACTCGTGGCGCGGGACTCAGGGTTCCCCATGGGGAGGCCCCCAGGCTCAGGCCCCTGGCAACGGAAGGCTGAGCAAGCAGGTCCGGGCCCGGGCCCGGAGTTCGGGGCTGGCCCCACCCCAGCTGCCGGCGCCAGGGAGGGGACCCCCGGAGGCTGAGGAGCGGGAGGCGTCGGCCGCCCCGGGGCCCGCCTCCCGGATCTCCTCCCGGCGGTGCCGGAACGCGACGACCCGCGATCCCGGACAGGGCCCCGGGGGGGCCGCCCTGCGGCCGTGTGGTGCCCGAAGTGTGTTCGCCGGGCGTTTTCCGGCCAATTCTCACGAGCGTTCTGCCCAAATCGGGATCGATTTGGGCAGAACGCTCGTGAGAATTGGCCGGCGTTGGGCAGCCCTGGTCAGCGCCCAGTTCCGCGTGGAGCAGGGCCCTTTCTCGCTCGGGGCATGTCGCGGCCACCCGGAAAACGAGCCGCGACGATGGGGCGCGGCCGGCAGCCGAGGCGCCGGGGAGTTTTCCCCGAGCAGAGTGCATGGAGGCGCCGTGGCCGGGCGTCCGCCTCCCCCGTGGCGGGCGGCCGGGGCGCCCCTGCAGGGGGCTGGCCTCTGTGGGGAAACGGACTGGTCTCTCACTCCGCGGCTAGGACGAAGCCGCGATAGGTGCCGTTGTCGCCGGGACGGTCGGGAGACTCGTGGCGCGGGACTCAGGGTTCCCCATGGGTAGGCCCCCAGGCACAGGCCCCTGGCAACGGAAGGCTGAGCAAGCAGGCCCGGGCCCGGGCCAGGGCCCGGCTTTCTGGGCTGGCCCGGCCCCAGCTGCCGGCGCCAGGGAGGGGACCCCCGGAGGCTGAGGAGCGGGAGGCGTCGGCCGCCCCGGGACCCGCCTCCCGGAGCTCCTCCCGGCGGTGCCGAAACGCGACGACCCGCGATCCCGGACAGGGCCCCGGGCGGGACGCCCTGTGGCCCTGTGGTGCCCGACGTGTGTTCGCCGGGCGTTTTCCGGCCAATTCTCTCGAGCGTTCTGCCCAAATCGGGATCGATTTGGGCAGAACGCTCGTGAGAATTGGCCGGCGTTGGGCAGCCCTGGTCAGCGCCCAGTTCCGCGTGGAGCAGGGCCCTTTCTCGCTCGGGGCATGTCGCGGCCACCCGGAAAACGAGCCGCGACGATGGGGCGCGGCCGGCAGCCACGGCGCCGGGGAGTTTTCCCCGAGCAGAGTGCATGGAGGCGCCGTGGCCGGGCGTCCGCCTCCGCCGTAGCGGGCGGCCGGGGCGCCCCTGGAGGGGGCTGGCCTCTGTGGGGAAACGGACTGGTCTCTGACTCCGCGGCTAGGACGAAGCCGCGAAAGGTGCCGTTGTCGCCGGGACGGTCGGGGGACTCGTGGCGCGGGACTCAGGGTTCCCCATGGGGAGGCCCCCAGGCTCAGGCCCCTGGCAACGGAAGGCTGAGCAAGCAGGCCCGGGCCCGGGCCCGGCTTTCGGGGCTGGCCCGGCCCCAGCTGCCGGCGCCAGGGAGGGGACCCCCGGAGGCTGAGGAGCGGGAGGCGTCGGCCTCCCCGGGGCCCGCCTCCCGGAGCTCCTCCCGGCGGTGCTGAAACGCGACGACCCGCGATCCCGGACAGGGCCCCGGGGGGGCCGCCCTGCGGCCCTGTGATGCCCGAAGTGTGTTTGTCGGGCGTTTTCCAGCCAATTCTCACGAGCGTTCTGCCCAAATCGGGATCGATTTGGGCAGAACGCTCGTGAGAATTGGCCGGCGTTGGGCAGCCCTGGTCAGCGCCCAGTTCCGCGTGGAGCAGGGCCCTTTCTCGCTCGGGGCATGTCGCGGCCACCCGTAAAACGAGCCGCGACGATGGGGCGCGGCCGGCAGCCGCGGCGCCAGGGAGTTTTCCCCGAGCAGAGTGCATGGAGGCGCCGTGGCCGGGCGTCCGCCTCCGCCGTGGCGGGCGACCGGGGCGCCCCTGGCGGGGGCTGGCCTCTATGGGGAAACGGACTGGTCTCTGACTTCGCGGCTAGGACGAAGCCGCGAAAGGTGCCGTTGTCGCCGGGACGGTCGGGGGACTCGTGGCGCGGGACTCAGGGTTCCCCATGGGGAGGCTCCCAGGCTCAGGCCCCTGGCAACGGAAGCCTGAGCAAGCAGGCCCGGGCCCGGGCCCGGCTTTCGGGGCTGGCCCGGCCCCAGCTCCCGGCGCCAGGGAGGGGACCCCCGGAGGCTGAGGAGCGGGAGGCGTCGGCCTCCCCGCGGCATGCCTCCCGGAGCTCCTCCTGGCGGTGCCGGAACGCGACGACACGCGATCCCGGACAGGGCCCCGGGGGGGGTCGCCCTGCGGCCCTGTGGTGCCCGAAGTGTGTTCGCCGGGCCTTTTCCGGCCAATTCTCACGAGCGTACTGCCCAAATCGGGATCGATTTGGGCAGAACGCTCGTGAGAATTGGCCGGCGTTGGGCAGCCCTGGTCAGCGCCCAGTTCCGCGTGGAGCAGGGCCCTTTCTCGCTCGGGGCATGTCGCGGCCACCCGGAAAACGAGCCGCGACGATGGGGCGCGGCCGGCAGCTGCGGCGCCGGGGAGTTTTCCCCGAGCAGAGTGCATGGAGGCGCCGTGGCAGGGCGTCCGCCTCCGCCGTGGCGGGCGGCCGGGGCGCCCCTGGAGGGGGCTGGCCTCTGTGGGGAAACGGACTGGTCTCTGACTCCGCGGCTAGGACGAAGCCGCGAAAGGTGCCGTTGTCGCCGGGACGGTCGGGGGACTCGTGGCGCGGGACTCAGGGTTCCCCATGGGGAGGCCCCCAGGCTCAGGCCCCTGGCAACGGAAGGCTGAGCAAGCAGGCCCGGGCCCGTGCCCTGCTTTCGGGGCTAGCCCGGCCCCAGCTGCCGGCGCCAGGGAGGGGACCCCCGAAGGCTGAGGAGCGGGAGGCGTCGGCCTCCCCGGTGCCCGCCTCCCGGAGCTCCTCCCGGCGGTGCCGGAACGCGACGACCCGCGATCCCGGACAGGGCCCCGGGGGGGCCAACCTGCGGCCCTGTGGTGCCCGAAGTGTGTTCGCCGGGCGTTTTCCGGCCAATTCTCACGAGCGTTCTGCCCAAATCGGGATCGATTTGGGCAGAACGCTCGTGAGAATTGGCCGGCGTTGGGCAGCCCTGGTCAGCGCCCATTTCCGCGTGGAGCAGGGCCCTTTCTCGCTCGGGGCATGTCGCGGCCACACGGAAAACGAGCCCCGACGATGGGGCGCGGCCGGCAGCCGCGGCGCCGGGGAGTTTTCCCCGAGCAGAGTGCATGGAGGCGCCGTGGCCGGGCGTCCGCCTCGGCCGTGGCGGGCGGCCGGGGCGCCCCTGGAGGGGGCTGGCCTCTGTGGGGAAACGGACTGGTCTCTCACTCCGCGGCTAGGACGAAGCCGGGAAAGGTGCCGTTGTCGCCGGGACGGTCGGGGGACTCGTGGCGCGGGACTCAGGGTTCCCCATGGGGAGGAACCCAGGCTCAGGCCCCTGGCAACGGAAGGCTGAAAAAGCAGGCCCCGGCCCGGACCCGTTTTTCGGGTCCGGCCCGGCCCCAGCTGCCGGCGCCAGGGAGGGGACCCCCGGAGGCTGAGGAGCGGGAGGCGTCGGCCTCCCCGGGGCCCGCCTCCCGGAGCTCCTCCCGGCGGTGCCGGAACGCGACGACCCGCGATCCCGGACAGGGCCCCGGGGGGGCGGCCCTGCGGCCCTGTGGTGCCCGAAGTGTGTTCGCCGGGCGTTTTCCGGCCAATTCTCACGAGCGTTCTGCCCAAATCGGGATCGATTTGGGCAGAACGCTCGTGAGAATTGGCCGGCGTTGGGCAGCCCTGGTCAGCGCCCAGTTCCGCGTGGAGCAGGGCCCTTTCTCGCTCGGGGCATGTCGCGGCCACCAGGAAAACGAGCCGCGACGATGGGGCGCGGCCGGCCGCCGCGGCGCCGGGGAGTTTTCCCCGAGCAGAGTGCATGGGGGCGCCATGGCCGGGCGTCCGCCTCCGCCGGGGCGGGCGGCCGGGGCGCCCCTGGAGGGGGCTGGCCTCTGTGGGGAAACGGACTGGTCTCTCACTCCGCGGCTAGGACAAAGCCGCGAAAGGTGCCGTTGTCGCCGGGACGGTCGGGGGACTCGTGGCGCTGGACTCAGGGTTCCCCATGGGGAGGCCCCCAGGCTCAGGCCCCTGGCAACGGAAGGCTGAGCAAGCAGGCCCGGGCCCGGGCCCGGCTTTCGGGGCTGGCCCGGCCCCAGGTGCCGGCGCCAGGGAGGGGACCCCCGGAGGCTGAGGAGCGGGAGGCGTCGGCCTCCCCGCGGCAAGCCTCCCGGAGCTCCTCCTGGCGGTGCCGGAACGCGACGACACGCGATCCCGGACAGGGCCCCGGGGGGGCCGCCCTGCGGCCCTGTGGTGCCCGAAGCGTGTTCGCCGGGCGTTTTCCGGCCAATTCTCACGAGCGTTCTGCCCAAATCGGGATCGATTTGGGCAGAACGCTCGTGAGAATTGGCCGGCGTTGGGCAGCCCTGGTCAGCGCCCAGTGCCGCGTGGAGCAGGGCCCTTTCTCGCTCGGGGCATGTCGCGGCCACCCGGAGAACGAGCCGCGACAAAGGGGCGCGGCCGGGAGCCGCGGTGCCGGGGAGTTTTCCCCGAGCAGTGTGCATGCAGGCGCCGTGGCCGGGCGTCCGCCTCCGCCATGGCGGGCGGCCGGGGCGCCCCTGGAGGGGGCTGGCCTCTGTGGGGAAACGGACTGGTCTCTGACTCCTCGGCTAGGACGAAGCCGTGAATGGTGCCGTTGTCGCCGGGACGGTTGGGGGACTCGTGGCGCGGGACTCAGGGTTCCCCATGGGGAGGCCCCCAGGCTCAGGCCCCTGGCAACGGAAGGCTGAGCAAGCAGGCCCGGGCCCGGGTCCGGCTTTCGGGGCTGGCCCGGCCCCAGCTGCCGGCGCCAGGGAGGGGACCCCCGGAAGCTGAGGAGCGGGAGGCGTCGGCCGCCCCGGGGCCCGCCTCCCGGAGCTCCTCCCGGCGGTGCCGGAACGCGACGACCCGCGATCCCGGACAGGGCCGCGGGGGAGCCGCCCTGCGGCCCTGTGGTGCGCGAAGTGTGTTCGCCGGGCGTTTTCCGGCCAATTCTCACGACCGTTCTGCCCAAATCGATCCCGATTTGGCTCATGAGAATTGGCCGGAGTTGGGCAGCCCTGGTCAGCGCCCAGTTCCGCGTGGAGCAGGGCCCGTTCTCGCTCGGGGCATAGCGCGGTCACCCGGAAAACGAGCCGCGACGATGGGGCGCGGCCGGCAGCCGCGGCGCCGGGGAGTTTTCCCAGAGCAGAGTGCATGGAGGCGCCATGGCCGGGCGTCCGCCTCCGCCGTGGCGGGCGGCCAGGTCGCCCCTTGAGGGGGCTGGCCTCTGTGGGGAAACGGACTGGTCTCTGACTCCGCGGCTAGGACGAAGCCGCGAAAGGTGCCGTTGTCGCCGGGACGGTCGGGGGACTCGTGGCGCGGGACTCAGGGTTTCCCCATGGGGAGGCCCCCAGGCTCAGGCCCCTGGCAACGGAAGGCTGAGCAAGCAGGCCCGGGCCCGGGCCCGGCATTCGGGGCTGGCCCGGCCCCAGCTGCCGGAGCCTGGGAGGGGACCCCCGGAGGCTGAGGAGCGGGAGGCGTCGGCCGCCCCGGGGCCCGCCTCCCGGAGCTCCTCCTGGCGGTGCCGGAACGCGAAGACCCGCGATCCCGGACAGGGCCCCGGGGGGGCCGCCCTGCGGCCCTGTGGTGCCCGAAGTGTGTTCGCCGGGCGTTTTCCGGCCAATTCTCACGAGCGTTCTGCCCAAATCGGGATCGATTTGGGCAGAACGCTCGTGAGAATTGGCCGGCGTTGGGCAGCCCTGGTCAGCACCCAGTTCCGCGTGGAGCAGGGCCCTTTCTCGCTCGGGGCATGTCGCGGCCACCCGGAAAACGAGCCGCGACGATGGGGCGCGGCCGGCAGCCGCGGCGCCGCGGAGTTTTCCCCGAGCAGAGTGCATGGAGGCGCCGTGGCCGGGCGTCCGCCTCCGCCGTGGCGGGCGGCCGGGGGCCCCTGGAGGGGGCTGGCCTCTGTGGGGAAACGGACTGGTCTCTGACTCCGCGGCTAGGACGAAGCCGCGAAAGGTACCGTTGTCGCCGGGACGGTCGGGGGACTCGTGGCGCGGGACTCAGGGTTCCCCATGGGGAGGCCCCCAGGCTCAGGACCCTGGCAACGGAAGGCTGAGCAAGCAGGCCCGGGCCCTGGCCCGGCTTTCTGGGCTGGCCCGGCCCCAGCTGCCGGCGCCAGGGAGGGGTCCCCCGGAGGCTGAGGAGCGGGAGGCGTCGGACGCCCAAGGGCCCGCCTCCCGGAGCTCCTCCCGGCGGTGCCGGAACGCGACGACCCGCTATCCCGGACAGGGCCCCGGGGGGGCCGCCCTGCGGCCCTGTGGTGCCCGAAGTGTGTTCGCCGGGCGTTTTGCGGCCAATTCTCACGAGCGTTCTGCCCAAATCGGGATCGATTTGGGCAGAACGCTCGTGAGAATTGGCCGGCGTTGGGCAGCCCTGGTCAGCGCCCAGTTCCCCGTGGAGCAGGGCCCTTTCTCGCTCGGGGCATGTCGCGGCCACCCGGAAAACGAGCCGCGACGATGGGGCGCGGCCAGCAGCCGCGGCGCCGGGGAGTTTTCCCCGAGCAGAGTGCATGGAGGCGCCGTGGCCGGGCGTCCGCCTCCGCCGTGGCGGGCGGCCGGGGCGCCACTGGAGGGGGCTGGCCTCTGTGGGGAAACGGACTGGTCTCTGACTCCGCGGCTAAGACGAAGCCGCGAAAGGTGCCGTTGTCGCCGGGACGGTCGGGGGACTCGTGGCGCGGGACTCAGGGTTCCCCATGGGGAGGCCCCCAGGCTCAGGCCCCTGGCAACGGAAGGCTGAGCAAGCAGGCCCGGGCCCGGGCCCGGCTTTCGGGGCTGGCCCGGCCCCAGCTGCCGGCGCCAGGGAGGGGACCCCCGGAGGCTGAGGAGCGGGAGGCGTCGGCCGCCCCGGGGCCCGCCTCCCGGAGCTCCTCCCGGCGGTGCCGGAACGCGACGACCCGCGATCCCGGACAGGGCCCCGGGGGGGCAGCCCTGCGGCCCTGTGGTGCCCGAAGTGTGTTCCCCGGGCGTTTTCCGGCCAATTCTCACGAGCGTTCTGCCCAAATCGGGATCGATTTGGGCAGAACGCTCGTGAGAATTGGCCGGCGTTGGGCAGCCCTCGTCAGCGCCCAGTTCCGCGTGGAGCAGGGCCCGTTCTCGCTCGGGGCATGGCGCGGCCACCCGGAAAACGAGCCGCGACGATGGGGCGCGGCCGGCAGCCGCGGCGCCGGGGAGTTTTCCCCGAGCAGAGTGCATGGAGGCGCCGTGGCCGGGCGTCCGCCTCCGCCGTGGCGGGCGGCCGGGGGCCCCTGGATGGGGCTGGCCTCTGTGGGGAAACGGACTGGTCTCTGACTCCGCGGCTAGGACGAAGCCGCGAAAGGTGCCGTTGTCGCCGGGACGGTCGGGGGACTCGTGGCGCGGGACTCAGGTTTCCCCATGGGGAGGCCCCCAGGCTCAGGACCCTGGCAACGGAAGGCTGAGCAAGCAGGCCCGTTCCCGGGCTCGGGCCCGGATTTCGGGGCTGGCCCGGCCCCAGCTGCCGGCGCCAGGGAGGGGACCCCCGGAGGCTGAGGAGCGGGAGGCGTCGGCCGCCCCGGGTCCCGCCTCCCGGAGCTCCTCCCGGCGGTGCCGGATCGCGACGACCCGCGATCCCGGACAGGGCCCCGGGGGAGCAGCCCTGCGGCCCTGTGGTGCCCGAAGTGTGTTCGCCGTGCGTTTTCCGGCCAATTCTCACGAGCGTTCTGCCCAAATCGGGATCGATTTGGGCAGAACGCTCGTGAGAATTGGCCGGCGTTGGGCAGCCCTGGTCAGCGCCCAGTTCCGCGTGGAGCAGGGCCCTTTCTCGCTCGGGGCATGGCGCGGCCACCCGGAAAACGAGCCGCGACTTTGGGGCGCGGCCGGCAGCCGCGGCGCCGGGGAGTTTTCCCCGAGCAGAGTGCATGGAGGCGCCGTGGCCGGGCGTCCGCCTCCGCCGTGGCGGGCGGCCGGGGCGCCCCTGGAGGGGGCTGGCCTCTGTGGGGAAACGGACTGGTCTCTGACTCCGCGGCTAGTACGAAGCCGCAAAAGGTGCCGTTGTCGCCGGGACGGTCGGGGGACTCGTGGCGTGGGACTCAGGGTTCCCCATGGGGAGGCCCCCAGTCTCAGGCCCCTGGCAACGGAAGGCTGAGCAAGCAGGCCCGGGCCCTGGCCCGGCTTTCTGGGCTGGCCCGGCCCCAGCTGCCGGCGCCAGGGAGGGGTCCCCCGGAGGCTGAGGAGCGGGAGGCGTCGGCCGCCCAAGGGCCCGCCTCCCGGAGCTCCTCCGGGCGGTGCCGGAACGCGACGACCCGCTATCCCGGACAGGGCCCCGGGGGGGCCGCCCTGCGGCCCTGTGGTGCCCGAAGTGTGTTCGCCGGGAGTTTTGCGGCCAATTCTCACGAGCGTTCTGCCCAAATCGGGATCGATTTGGGCAGAACGCTCGTGAGAATTGGCCGGCGTTGGGCAGCCCTGGTCAGCGCCCAGTTCCCCGTGGAGCAGGGCCCTTTCTCGCTCGGGGCATGTCGCGGCCACCCGGAAAACGAGCCGCGACGATGGGGCGCGGCCAGCAGCCGCGGCACCGGGGAGTTTTCCCCGAGCAGAGTGCATGGAGGCGCCGTGGCCGGGCGTCCGCCTCCGCCGTGGCGGGCGGCCGGGGCGCCCCTGGAGGGGGCTGGCCTCTGTGGGGAAACGGACTGGTCTCTGACTCCGCGGCTAGGACGAAGCCGCGAAAGGTGCCGTTGTCGCCGGGACGGTCGGGGGACTCGTGGCGCGGGACTCAGGGTTCCCCATGGGGAGGCCCCCACGCTCAGGCCCCTGGCAACGGAAGGCTGAGCAAGCAGGCCCGGGCCCGGGCCCGGCTTTCGGGGCTGGCCCGGCCCCAGCTGCCGGCGCCAGGGAGGGGACCCCCGGAGGCTGAGGACGGGAGGCGTCGGCCGCCCCGGGGCCCGCCTCCCGGAGCTCCTCCCGGCGGTGCCGGAACGCGACGACACGCGATCCCGGACAGGGCCCCGGGGGGGCCGCCCTGCGGCCCTGTGGTGCCCGAAGTGTGTTCGCCGGGCGTTTTCCGGCCAATTCTCACGAGCGTTCTGCCCAAATCAGGATCGATTTGGGCAGAACGCTCGTGAGAATTGGCCGGCGTTGGGCAGCCCTGGTCAGCGCCCAGTTCCGCGTGGAGCAGGGCCCTTTCTCGCTCGGGGCATGTCGCGGCCACCCGGAAAACGAGCCGCGACGATGGGGCGCGGCCGGCAGCCGAGGCGCCGGGGAGTTTTCCCCGAGCAGAGTGCATGGAGGCGCCGTGGCCGGGCGTCCGCCTCCCCCGTGGCGGGCGGCCGGGGCGCCCCTGGAGGTGGCTGGCCTCTGTGGGGAAACGGACTGGTCTCTCACTCCGCGGCTAGGACGAAGCCGCGATAGGTGCCGTTGTCGCCGGGACGGTCGGGAGACTCGTGGCGCGGGACTCAGGGTTCCCCATGGGGAGGCCCCCAGGCACAGGCCCCTGGCAACGGAAGGCTGAGCAAGCAGGCCCGGGCCCGGGCCAGGGCCCGGCTTTCTGGGCTGGCCCGGCCCCAGCTGCCGGCGCCAGGGAGGGGACCCCCGGAGGCTGAGGAGCGGGAGGCGTCGGCCGCCCCGGGACCCGCCTCCCGGAGCTCCTCCCGGCGGTGCCGAAACGCGACGACCCGCGATCCCGGACAGGGCCCCGGGCGGGACGCCCTGTGGCCCTGTGGTGCCCGACGTGTGTTCGCCGGGCGTTTTCCGGCCAATTCTCTCGAGCGTTCTGCCCAAATCGGGATCGATTTGGGCAGAACGCTCGTGAGAATTGGCCGGCGTTGGGCAGCCCTGGTCAGCGCCCAGTTCCGCGTGGAGCAGGGCCCTTTCTCGCTCGGGGCATGTCGCGGCCACCCGGGAAAACGAGCCGCGACGATGGGGCGCGGCCGGCAGCCACGGCGCCGGGGAGTTTTCCCCGAGCAGAGTGCATGGAGGCGCCGTGGCCGGGCGTCCGCCTCCGCCGTAGCGGGCGGCCGGGGCGCCCCTGGAGGGGGCTGGCCTCTGTGGGGAAACGGACTGGTCTCTGACTCCGCGGCTAGGACGAAGCCGCGAAAGGTGCCGTTGTCGCCGGGACGGTCGGGGGACTCGTGGCGCGGGACTCAGGGTTCCCCATGGGGAGGCCCCCAGGCTCAGGCCCCTGGCAACGGAAGGCTGAGCAAGCAGGCCCGGGCCCGGGCCCGGCTTTCGGGGCTGGCCCGGCCCCAGCTGCCGGCGCCAGGGAGGGGACCCCCGGAGGCTGAGGAGCGGGAGGCTTCGGCCTCCCCGGGGCCCGCCTCCCGGAGCTCCTCCCGGCGGTGCTGGAACGCGAAGACCCGCGATCCCGGACAGGGCCCCGGGGGGGCCGCCCTGCGGCCCTGTGGTGCCCGAAGTGTGTTCGCCGGGCGTTTTCCGGCCAATTCTCACGAGCGTTCTGCCCAAATCGGGATCGATTTGGGCAGAACGCTCGTGAGAATTGGCCGGCGTTGGGCAGCCCTGGTCAGCGCCCAGTTCCTCGTGGAGCAGGGCCCTTTCTCGCTCGGGGCATGTCGCGGCCACCTGGAAAACGAGCCGCGACGATGGGGCGCGGCCGGCAGCCGCGGCGCCGGGGAATTTTCCCCGAGCAGAGTGCATGGAGGCGCCGTGGCCGGGCGTCCGCCTCCGCCGTGGCGGGCGACCGGGGCGCCCCTGGCGGGGGCTGGCCTCTGTGGGGAAACGGACTGGTCTCTGACTTCGTGGCTAGGACGAAGCCGCGAAAGGTGCCGTTGTCGCCGGGACGGTCGGGGGACTCGTGGCGCGGGACTCAAGGTTCCCCATGGGGAGGCTCCCAGGCTCAGGCCCCTGGCAACGGAAGCCTGAGCAAGCAGGCCCGGGCCCGGGCCCGGCTTTCGGGGCTGGCCCGGCCCCCGCTCCCGGCGCCAGGGAGGGGACCCCCGGAGGCTGAGGAGCGGGAGGCGTCGGCCTCCCCGCGGCATGCCTCCCGGAGCTCCTCCTGGCGGTGCCGGAACGCGACGACACGCGATCCCGGACAGGGCCCCGGGGGGGGTCGCCCTGCGGCCCTGTGGTGCCCGAAGTGTGTTCGCCGGGCCTTTTCCGGCCAATTCTCACGAGCGTTCTGCCCAAATCGGGATCGATTTGGGCAGAACGCTCGTGAGAATTGGCCGGCGTTGGGCAGCCCTGGTCAGCGCCCAGTTCCGCGTGGAGCAGGGCCCTTTCTCGCTCGGGGCATGTCGCGGCCACCCGGAAAACGAGCCGCGACGATGGGGCGCGGCCGGCAGCCGCGGCGCCGGGGAGTTTTCCCCGAGCAGAGTGCATGGAGGCGCCGTGGCCGGGCGTCCCCCTCCGCCGTGGCGGGCGGCCGGGGCGCCCCTGGAGGGGGCTGGCCTCTGTGGGGAAACAGACCGGTCTCTGACTCCGCGGCTAGGACGAAGCCGCGAAAGGTGCCGTTGTCGCCGGGACGGTCGGGGGACTCGTGGCGCGGGACTCAGGGTTCCCCATGGGGAGGCCCCCAGTCTCAGGCCCCTGGCAACGGAAGGCTGAGCAAGCAGGCCCGGGCCCGGGCCCGGCTTTCGGGGCTGGCCCGGCCCCAGCTGCCGGCGCCAGAGAGGGGACCCCCGGAGGCTGAGGAGTGGGAGGCGTCGGCCGCCCCGGGTCCCGCCTCCCGGAGCTCCTCCGGGCAGTGCCGGAACGCGACGACCCGCGATCCCGGACAGGGCCCCGGGGGGGCCGCCCTGCGGTCCTGTGGTGCCCGAAGTGTGTTCGCCGGGCGTTTTCCGGCCAATTCTCACGAGCGTTCTGCCCAAATCGGGATCGATTTGGGCAGAACGCTCGTGAGAATTGGCCGGCGTTGGGCAGCCCTGGTCAGCGCCCAGTTCCGCGTGGAGCAGGGCCCTTTCTCGCTCGGGGCATGCCGCGGCCACCCGGAAAACGAGCCGCGACGATGGGGCGCGGCCGGCAGCCGCGGCGCCGGGGAGTTTTCCCCGAGCAGAGTGCATGGAGGCGCCGTGGCCGGGCGTCCCCCTCCGCCGTGGCGGGCGGCCGGGGCGCCCCTGGAGGGGGCTGGCCTCTGTGGGGAAACGGACTGGTCTCTGACTCCGCGGCTAGGACGAAGGCGCGAAAGGTGCCGTTGTCGCCGGGACGGTCGGGGGACTCGTGGCGCGGGACTCAGGGTTCCCCATGGGGAGGCCCCCAGGCTCAGGCCCCTGGCAACGGAAGGCTGAGCAAGCAGGTCCGGGCCCGGGCCCGGAGTTCGGGGCTGGCCCCACCCCAGCTGCCGGCGCCAGGGAGGGGACCCCCGGAGGCTGAGGAGCGGGAGGCGTCGGCCGCCCCGGGGCCCGCCTCCCGGATCTCCTCCCGGCGGTGCCGGAACGCGACGACCCGCGATCCCGGACAGGGCCCCGGGGGGGCCGCCCTGCGGCCGTGTGGTGCCCGAAGTGTGTTCGCCGGGCGTTTTCCGGCCAATTCTCACGAGCGTTCTGCCCAAATCGGGATCGATTTGGGCAGAACGCTCGTGAGAATTGGCCGGCGTTGGGCAGCCCTGGTCAGCGCCCAGTTCCGCGTGGAGCAGGGCCCTTTCTCGCTCGGGGCATGTCGCGGCCACCCGGAAAACGAGCCGCGACGATGGGGCGCGGCCGGCAGCCGAGGCGCCGGGGAGTTTTCCCCGAGCAGAGTGCATGGAGGCGCCGTGGCCGGGCGTCCGCCTCCCCCGTGGCGGGCGGCCGGGGCGCCCCTGGAGGTGGCTGGCCTCTGTGGGGAAACGGACTGGTCTCTCACTCCGCGGCTAGGACGAAGCCGCGATAGGTGCCGTTGTCGCCGGGACGGTCGGGAGACTCGTGGCGCGGGACTCAGGGTTCCCCATGGGGAGGCCCCCAGGCACAGGCCCCTGGCAACGGAAGGCTGAGCAAGCAGGCCCGGGCCCGGGCCAGGGCCCGGCTTTCTGGGCTGGCCCGGCCCCAGCTGCCGGCGCCAGGGAGGGGACCCCCGGAGGCTGAGGAGCGGGAGGCGTCGGCCGCCCCGGGACCCGCCTCCCGGAGCTCCTCCCGGCGGTGCCGAAACGCGACGACCCGCGATCCCGGACAGGGCCCCGGGCGGGACGCCCTGTGGCCCTGTGGTGCCCGACGTGTGTTCGCCGGGCGTTTTCCGGCCAATTCTCTCGAGCGTTCTGCCCAAATCGGGATCGATTTGGGCAGAACGCTCGTGAGAATTGGCCGGCGTTGGGCAGCCCTGGTCAGCGCCCAGTTCCGCGTGGAGCAGGGCCCTTTCTCGCTCGGGGCATGTCGCGGCCACCCGGAAAACGAGCCGCGACGATGGGGCGCGGCCGGCAGCCACGGCGCCGGGGAGTTTTCCCCGAGCAGAGTGCATGGAGGCGCCGTGGCCGGGCGTCCGCCTCCGCCGTAGCGGGCGGCCGGGGCGCCCCTGGAGGGGGCTGGCCTCTGTGGGGAAACGGACTGGTCTCTGACTCCGCGGCTAGGACGAAGCCGCGAAAGGTGCCGTTGTCGCCGGGACGGTCGGGGGACTCGTGGCGCGGGACTCAGGGTTCCCCATGGGGAGGCCCCCAGGCTCAGGCCCCTGGCAACGGAAGGCTGAGCAAGCAGGCCCGGGCCCGGGCCCGGCTTTCGGGGCTGGCCCGGCCCCAGCTGCCGGCGCCAGGGAGGGGACCCCCGGAGGCTGAGGAGCGGGAGGCTTCGGCCTCCCCGGGGCCCGCCTCCCGGAGCTCCTCCCGGCGGTGCTGGAACGCGAAGACCCGCGATCCCGGACAGGGCCCCGGGGGGGCCGCCCTGCGGCCCTGTGGTGCCCGAAGTGTGTTCGCCGGGCGTTTTCCGGCCAATTCTCACGAGCGTTCTGCCCAAATCGGGATCGATTTGGGCAGAACGCTCGTGAGAATTGGCCGGCGTTGGGCAGCCCTGGTCAGCGCCCAGTTCCTCGTGGAGCAGGGCCCTTTCTCGCTCGGGGCATGTCGCGGCCACCTGGAAAACGAGCCGCGACGATGGGGCGCGGCCGGCAGCCGCGGCGCCGGGGAATTTTCCCCGAGCAGAGTGCATGGAGGCGCCGTGGCCGGGCGTCCGCCTCCGCCGTGGCGGGCGACCGGGGCGCCCCTGGCGGGGGCTGGCCTCTGTGGGGAAACGGACTGGTCTCTGACTTCGTGGCTAGGACGAAGCCGCGAAAGGTGCCGTTGTCGCCGGGACGGTCGGGGGACTCGTGGCGCGGGACTCAAGGTTCCCCATGGGGAGGCTCCCAGGCTCAGGCCCCTGGCAACGGAAGCCTGAGCAAGCAGGCCCGGGCCCGGGCCCGGCTTTCGGGGCTGGCCCGGCCCCCGCTCCCGGCGCCAGGGAGGGGACCCCCGGAGGCTGAGGAGCGGGAGGCGTCGGCCTCCCCGCGGCATGCCTCCCGGAGCTCCTCCTGGCGGTGCCGGAACGCGACGACACGCGATCCCGGACAGGGCCCCGGGGGGGGTCGCCCTGCGGCCCTGTGGTGCCCGAAGTGTGTTCGCCGGGCCTTTTCCGGCCAATTCTCACGAGCGTTCTGCCCAAATCGGGATCGATTTGGGCAGAACGCTCGTGAGAATTGGCCGGCGTTGGGCAGCCCTGGTCAGCGCCCAGTTCCGCGTGGAGCAGGGCCCTTTCTCGCTCGGGGCATGTCGCGGCCACCCGGAAAACGAGCCGCGACGATGGGGCGCGGCCGGCAGCCGCGGCGCCGGGGAGTTTTCCCCGAGCAGAGTGCATGGAGGCGCCGTGGCCGGGCGTCCCCCTCCGCCGTGGCGGGCGGCCGGGGCGCCCCTGGAGGGGGCTGGCCTCTGTGGGGAAACAGACCGGTCTCTGACTCCGCGGCTAGGACGAAGCCGCGAAAGGTGCCGTTGTCGCCGGGACGGTCGGGGGACTCGTGGCGCGGGACTCAGGGTTCCCCATGGGGAGGCCCCCAGTCTCAGGCCCCTGGCAACGGAAGGCTGAGCAAGCAGGCCCGGGCCCGGGCCCGGCTTTCGGGGCTGGCCCGGCCCCAGCTGCCGGCGCCAGAGAGGGGACCCCCGGAGGCTGAGGAGTGGGAGGCGTCGGCCGCCCCGGGTCCCGCCTCCCGGAGCTCCTCCGGGCAGTGCCGGAACGCGACGACCCGCGATCCCGGACAGGGCCCCGGGGGGGCCGCCCTGCGGTCCTGTGGTGCCCGAAGTGTGTTCGCCGGGCGTTTTCCGGCCAATTCTCACGAGCGTTCTGCCCAAATCGGGATCGATTTGGGCAGAACGCTCGTGAGAATTGGCCGGCGTTGGGCAGCCCTGGTCAGCGCCCAGTTCCGCGTGGAGCAGGGCCCTTTCTCGCTCGGGGCATGCCGCGGCCACCCGGAAAACGAGCCGCGACGATGGGGCGCGGCCGGCAGCCGCGGCGCCGGGGAGTTTTCCCCGAGCAGAGTGCATGGAGGCGCCGTGGCCGGGCGTCCCCCTCCGCCGTGGCGGGCGGCCGGGGCGCCCCTGGAGGGGGCTGGCCTCTGTGGGGAAACGGACTGGTCTCTGACTCCGCGGCTAGGACGAAGGCGCGAAAGGTGCCGTTGTCGCCGGGACGGTCGGGGGACTCGTGGCGCGGGACTCAGGGTTCCCCATGGGGAGGCCCCCAGGCTCAGGCCCCTGGCAACGGAAGGCTGAGCAAGCAGGTCCGGGCCCGGGCCCGGAGTTCGGGGCTGGCCCCACCCCAGCTGCCGGCGCCAGGGAGGGGACCCCCGGAGGCTGAGGAGCGGGAGGCGTCGGCCGCCCCGGGGCCCGCCTCCCGGATCTCCTCCCGGCGGTGCCGGAACGCGACGACCCGCGATCCCGGACAGGGCCCCGGGGGGGCCGCCCTGCGGCCGTGTGGTGCCCGAAGTGTGTTCGCCGGGCGTTTTCCGGCCAATTCTCACGAGCGTTCTGCCCAAATCGGGATCGATTTGGGCAGAACGCTCGTGAGAATTGGCCGGCGTTGGGCAGCCCTGGTCAGCGCCCAGTTCCGCGTGGAGCAGGGCCCTTTCTCGCTCGGGGCATGTCGCGGCCACCCGGAAAACGAGCCGCGACGATGGGGCGCGGCCGGCAGCCGAGGCGCCGGGGAGTTTTCCCCGAGCAGAGTGCATGGAGGCGCCGTGGCCGGGCGTCCGCCTCCCCCGTGGCGGGCGGCCGGGGCGCCCCTGCAGGGGGCTGGCCTCTGTGGGGAAACGGACTGGTCTCTCACTCCGCGGCTAGGACGAAGCCGCGATAGGTGCCGTTGTCGCCGGGACGGTCGGGAGACTCGTGGCGCGGGACTCAGGGTTCCCCATGGGTAGGCCCCCAGGCACAGGCCCCTGGCAACGGAAGGCTGAGCAAGCAGGCCCGGGCCCGGGCCAGGGCCCGGCTTTCTGGGCTGGCCCGGCCCCAGCTGCCGGCGCCAGGGAGGGGACCCCCGGAGGCTGAGGAGCGGGAGGCGTCGGCCGCCCCGGGACCCGCCTCCCGGAGCTCCTCCCGGCGGTGCCGAAACGCGACGACCCGCGATCCCGGACAGGGCCCCGGGCGGGACGCCCTGTGGCCCTGTGGTGCCCGACGTGTGTTCGCCGGGCGTTTTCCGGCCAATTCTCTCGAGCGTTCTGCCCAAATCGGGATCGATTTGGGCAGAACGCTCGTGAGAATTGGCCGGCGTTGGGCAGCCCTGGTCAGCGCCCAGTTCCGCGTGGAGCAGGGCCCTTTCTCGCTCGGGGCATGTCGCGGCCACCCGGAAAACGAGCCGCGACGATGGGGCGCGGCCGGCAGCCACGGCGCCGGGGAGTTTTCCCCGAGCAGAGTGCATGGAGGCGCCGTGGCCGGGCGTCCGCCTCCGCCGTAGCGGGCGGCCGGGGCGCCCCTGGAGGGGGCTGGCCTCTGTGGGGAAACGGACTGGTCTCTGACTCCGCGGCTAGGACGAAGCCGCGAAAGGTGCCGTTGTCGCCGGGACGGTCGGGGGACTCGTGGCGCGGGACTCAGGGTTCCCCATGGGGAGGCCCCCAGGCTCAGGCCCCTGGCAACGGAAGGCTGAGCAAGCAGGCCCGGGCCCGGGCCCGGCTTTCGGGGCTGGCCCGGCCCCAGCTGCCGGCGCCAGGGAGGGGACCCCCGGAGGCTGAGGAGCGGGAGGCGTCGGCCTCCCCGGGGCCCGCCTCCCGTAGCTCCTCCCGGCGGTGCTGAAACGCGACGACCCGCGATCCCGGACAGGGCCCCGGGGGGGCCGCCCTGCGGCCCTGTGATGCCCGAAGTGTGTTTGCCGGGCGTTTTCCAGCCAATTCTCACGAGCGTTCTGCCCAAATCGGGATCGATTTGGGCAGAACGCTCGTGAGAATTGGCCGGCGTTGGGCAGCCCTGGTCAGCGCCCAGTTCCGCGTGGAGCAGGGCCCTTTCTCGCTCGGGGCATGTCGCGGCCACCCGTAAAACGAGCCGCGACGATGGGGCGCGGCCGGCAGCCGCGGCGCCAGGGAGTTTTCCCCGAGCAGAGTGCATGGAGGCGCCGTGGCCGGGCGTCCGCCTCCGCCGTGGCGGGCGACCGGGGCGCCCCTGGCGGGGGCTGGCCTCTATGGGGAAACGGACTGGTCTCTGACTTCGCGGCTAGGACGAAGCCGCGAAAGGTGCCGTTGTCGCCGGGACGGTCGGGGGACTCGTGGCGCGGGACTCAGGGTTCCCCATGGGGAGGCTCCCAGGCTCAGGCCCCTGGCAACGGAAGCCTGAGCAAGCAGGCCCAGGCCCGGGCCCGGCTTTCGGGGCTGGCCCGGCCCCAGCTCCCGGCGCCAGGGAGGGGACCCCCGGAGGCTGAGGAGCGGGAGGCGTCGGCCTCCCCGCGGCATGCCTCCCGGAGCTCCTCCTGGCGGTGCCGGAACGCGACGACACGCGATCCCGGACAGGGCCCCGGGGGGGGTCGCCCTGCGGCCCTGTGGTGCCCGAAGTGTGTTCGCCGGGCCTTTTCCGGCCAATTCTCACGAGCGTTCTGCCCAAATCGGGATCGATTTGGGCAGAACGCTCGTGAGAATTGGCCGACGTTGGGCAGCCCTGGTCAGCGCCCAGTTCCGCGTGGAGCAGGGCCCTTTCTCGCTCGGGGCATGTCGCGGCCACCCGGAAAACGAGCCGCGACGATGGGGCGCGGCCGGCAGCTGCGGCGCCGGGGAGTTTTCCCCGAGCAGAGTGCATGGAGGCGCCGTGGCAGGGCGTCCGCCTCCGCCGTGGCGGGCGGCCGGGGCGCCCCTGGAGGGGGCTGGCCTCTGTGGGGAAACGGACTGGTCTCTGACTCCGCGGCTAGGACGAAGCCGCGAAAGGTGCCGTTGTCGCCGGGACGGTCGGGGGACTCGTGGCGCGGGACTCAGGGTTCCCCATGGGGAGGCCCCCAGGCTCAGGCCCCTGGCAACGGAAGGCTGAGCAAGCAGGCCCGGGCCCGTGCCCTGCTTTCGGGGCTAGCCCGGCCCCAGCTGCCGGCGCCAGGGAGGGGACCCCCGAAGGCTGAGGAGCGGGAGGCGTCGGCCTCCCCGGTGCCCGCCTCCCGGAGCTCCTCCCGGCGGTGCCGGAACGCGACGACCCGCGATCCCGGACAGGGCCCCGGGGGGGCCAACCTGCGGCCCTGTGGTGCCCGAAGTGTGTTCGCCGGGCGTTTTCCGGCCAATTCTCACGAGCGTTCTGCCCAAATCGGGATCGATTTGGGCAGAACGCTCGTGAGAATTGGCCGGCGTTGGGCAGCCCTGGTCAGCGCCCATTTCCGCGTGGAGCAGGGCCCTTTCTCGCTCGGGGCATGTCGCGGCCACACGGAAAACGAGCCCCGACGATGGGGCGCGGCCGGCAGCCGCGGCGCCGGGGAGTTTTCCCCGAGCAGAGTGCATGGAGGCGCCGTGGCCGGGCGTCCGCCTCGGCCGTGGCGGGCGGCCGGGGCGCCCCTGGAGGGGGCTGGCCTCTGTGGGGAAACGGACTGGTCTCTCACTCCGCGGCTAGGACGAAGCCGGGAAAGGTGCCGTTGTCGCCGGGACGGTCGGGGGACTCGTGGCGCGGGACTCAGGGTTCCCCATGGGGAGGAACCCAGGCTCAGGCCCCTGGCAACGGAAGGCTGAAAAAGCAGGCCCCGGCCCGGACCCGTTTTTCGGGTCCGGCCCGGCCCCAGCTGCCGGCGCCAGGGAGGGGACCCCCGGAGGCTGAGGAGCGGGAGGCGTCGGCCTCCCCGGGGCCCGCCTCCCGGAGCTCCTCCCGGCGGTGCCGGAACGCGACGACCCGCGATCCCGGACAGGGCCCCGGGGGGGCGGCCCTGCGGCCCTGTGGTGCCCGAAGTGTGTTCGCCGGGCGTTTTCCGGCCAATTCTCACGAGCGTTCTGCCCAAATCGGGATCGATTTGGGCAGAACGCTCGTGAGAATTGGCCGGCGTTGGGCAGCCCTGGTCAGCGCCCAGTTCCGCGTGGAGCAGGGCCCTTTCTCGCTCGGGGCATGTCGCGGCCACCAGGAAAACGAGCCGCGACGATGGGGCGCGGCCGGCCGCCGCGGCGCCGGGGAGTTTTCCCCGAGCAGAGTGCATGGGGGCGCCATGGCCGGGCGTCCGCCTCCGCCGGGGCGGGCGGCCGGGGCGCCCCTGGAGGGGGCTGGCCTCTGTGGGGAAACGGACTGGTCTCTCACTCCGCGGCTAGGACAAAGCCGCGAAAGGTGCCGTTGTCGCCGGGACGGTCGGGGGACTCGTGGCGCGGGAATCAGGGTTCCCCATGGGGAGGCCCCCAGGCTCAGGCCCCTGGCAACCGAAGGTTGAGCCAGCAGGCCAGGGCCCGGGTCCGGATTTCGGGGCCGGCCCGGCCCCAGCTGCCGGCGCCAGGCAGGGGACCCCCGGAGGCTGAGGAGCGGGAGGCGTCGGCCTGCCCGGGGCCCTCATCCCGGAGCTCCTCCCAGCGGTGCCGGAACGCGACGACCCGCGATCCCGGACAGGGCCCTGGGGGGGCGGCCCTGCGGCCCTGTGGTGCCCGAAATGTGTTCGCCGGGCGTTTTCAGGCCAATTCTCACGAGCGTACTGCCCAAATCGGGATCGATTTGGGCAGAACGCTCGTGAGAATTGGCCGGCGTTGGGCAGCCCTGGTCAGCGCCCAGTTCCGCGTGGAGCAGGGCCCTTTCTCGCTCGGGGCATGTCGCGGCCACACGGAAAACGAGCCGCGACGATGGGGCGCGGCCGGCAGCCGCGGCGCCGGGGAGTTTTCCCCGAGCAGAGTGCATGGAGGCGCCGTGGCCGGGCGTCCGCCTCCGCCGTGGCGGGCGGCCGGGGCGCCCCTGGAGGGGGCTGGCCTCTGTGGGGAAACGGACTGGTCTCTCACTCCGCGGCTAGGACAAAGCCGCGAAAGGTGCCGTTGTCGCCGGGACGGTCGGGGGACTCGTGGCGCGGGACTCAGGGTTCCCCATGGGGAGGCCCCCAGGCTCAGGCCCCTGGCAACCGAAGGTTGAGCAAGCAGGCCAGGGCCCGGGCCCGGATTTCGGGGCCGGCCCGGCCCCAGCTGCCGGCGCCAGGGAGGGGACCCACGGAGGCTGAGGAGCGGGAGGCGTCGACCTCCCCGGGGCCCTCATCCCGGAGCTCCTCCCGGCGGTGCCGGAACGCGACGACCCGCGATCCCGGACAGGGCCCTGTGGAGGCTGCCCTGCGGCCCTGTGGTGCCCGAAGTGTGTTCGCCGGGCGTTTTCCGGCCAATTCTCACGAGCGTTCTCCCCAAATCGGGATCGATTTGGGCAGAACGCTCGTGAGAATTGTCCGGCGTTGGGCAGCCCTGGTCAGCGCCCAGTTCCGCGTGGAGCAGGGCCCTTTCTCGCTCGGGGCCTGTCGCGGCCACCGGGAAAACGAGCCGCGACGATGGGGCGCGGCCGGCACCCGCGGCGCCGGGGAGTTTTCCCCGAGCAGAGTGCATGGAGGCGCCGTGGCCGGGCGTCCGCCTCCGCCGTGGCGGGCGGCCGGGGCGCCCCTGGAGGGGGCTGGCCTCTGTGGGGAAACGGACTGGTCTCTCACTCCGCGGCTAGGACAAAGCCGCGAAAGGTGCCGTTGTCGCCGGGACGGTCGGGGGACTCGTGGCGCGGGACTCAGGGTTCCCCATGGGTAGGCCCCCATGCTCAGGCCCCTGGCAATGGAAGGCTGAGCAAGCAGGCCCGGGCCCGGGCCCGGCTTTCAGGGCCGGCCCGGCCCCAGCTACCGGCGCCAGGGAGGGGACCCCCGGAGGCTGAGGAGCGGGAGGCGTCGGCCTCCCCGGGGCCCGCCTCCCGGAGCTCCTCCCGGCGGTGCCGGACGCGACGACCCGCGATCCCGGACAGGGACCCGGGGGGGCCGCCCTGCGGCCCTGTGGTGCCCGAAGTGTGTTCGCCGGGCGTTTTCCGGCCAATTCTCACGAGCGTTCTGCCCAAATCGGGATCGATTTGGGCAGAACGCTCGTGAGAATTGGCCGGCGTTGGGCAGCCCTGGTCAGCGCCCAGTTCTGCGTGGAGCAGGGCCCTTTCTCGCTCGGGGCATGTCGCGGCCACCCGGAAAACGAGCCGCAACGATGGGGCGCGGTCGGCAGCCGCGGCGCCGGGGAGTTTTCCCCGAGCAGAATGGATGGAGGCGCCGTGGCCGGGCATCCGCCTCCGCTGTGGTGGGCGGCCGGGGCGCCCGTGGAGGGGGCTGGCCTCTGTGGGGGAACGGAGTGATCTCTCACTCCATGGCTGGGACGAAGCCGCGAAAGGTGCCGTTGTCGCCGGGATGGTCGGGGTGCTCGTGGCGCGGGACTCAGGGTTCCCCATGCGGAGGCACCCACGCTCAGGCCCCTGGTAACGGAAGGCTGAGAAAACAGGCCCGGGCCCGGGCCCGGCTTTCGGGGCTGGCCCGGCCCCGGCGGCCGGCGCCAGGGTGGGAACCCCCGGAGGCTGAGCGGGAGGCGTCGGGCTCCCTGGGGCACGCCTCCCGGAGCTCCTCCTGGTGGTGCCCGAATGCGACGACCCGCGATCCCGGACAGGGCCCCGGGGGGCGGCCCTCCGGCCCTGTGGTGCCCGAAGTGTGTTCGCCGGGCGTTTTCCGGCCAATTCTCACGAGCGTTCTGCCCAAATCGGGATCGATTTGGGCAGAACGCTCGTGAGAATTGGCCGGCGTTGGGCAGCCCTGGTCAGCGCCCAGTTCCGCGTGGAGCAGGGCACTTTCTCGCTCAGGGCATGTCGCGGCCACACGGAAAACGAGCCGCGACGATGGGGCGCGGCCGGCAGCCGTGGCGCCGGGGAGTTTTCCCCGAGCAGAGTGCATGGAGGCGCCGTGGCCGGGCGTCCGCCTCCGCCGTGGCGGGCGGCCGGGGCGCCCCTGGAGGGGGCTGGCCTCTGTGGGGAAACGGACTGGTCTCTGACTCCGCGGCTAGGACGAAGCCGCGAAAGGTGCCGTTGTCGCCGGGACGGTCGGGGGACTCGTGGCGCGGGACTCAGGGTTCCCCATGGGGAGGCCCCCAGGCACAGGCCCCTGGCAAAGGAAGGCTGAGCAAGCAGGCCCGGGCCCGGGCCCGGCTTTCGGGGCTGGCCCGGCCCCAGCTGCCGGCGCCAGGGAGGGGAAACCCGGAGGCTGAGGAGCGGGAGGCGTCGGCCTCCCCGGGGCCCGCCTCCCGGAGTTCCTCCCGGCGGTGCCGGAACGCGACGACCCGCGATCCCGGACAGGGCCCCGGGGGGGCCGCACTGCGGCCCTGTGGTGCCCGAAGTGTGTTCGCCGGGCGTTTTCCGGCCAATTCTCACGAGCGTTCTGCCCAAATCGGGATCGATTTGGGCAGAACGCTCGTGAGAATTGGCCGGCGTTGGGCAGCCCTGGTCAGCGCCCAGTTCCGCGTGGAGCAGGGCCCTTTCTCGCTCGGGGCATGTCGTGGCCACCCGGAAAACGAGCCGCGACGATGGGGCGCGGCCGGCAGCCGCGGCGCCGGGGAGTTTTCCCCGAGCAGAGTGCATGGAGGCGCCGTGGCCGGGCGTCCGCCTCCGCCGTGGCGGGCGGCCAGGGCGCCCCTGGAGGGGGCTGGCCTCTGTGGGGAAACGGACTGGTCTCTGACTCCGCGGCTAGGACGAAGCCGCGAAAGGTGCCGTTGTCGCCGGGACGGTCGGGGGACTCGTGGCGCGGGACTCAGGGTTCCCCATGGGGAGGCCCCCAGGCTCAGGCCCCTGGCAACGGAAGGCTGAGCAAGCAGGCCCGGGCCCGTGCCCTGCTTTCGGGGCTAGCCCGGCCCCAGCTGCCGGCGCCAGGGAGGGGACCCCCGGAGGCTGAGGAGCGGGAGGCGTCGGCCTCCCCGGGGCCCGCCTCCCGGAGCTCCTCCCGGCGGTGCCGGAACGCGACGACCCGCGATCCCGGACAGGGCCCCGGGGGGGCCAACCTGCGGCCCTGTGGTGCCCGAAGTGTGTTCGCCGGGCGTTTTCCGGCCAATTCTCACGAGCGTTCTGCCCAAATCGGGATCGATTTGGGCAGAACGCTCGTGAGAATTGGCCGGCTTGGGCAGCCCTGGTCAGCGCCCAGTTCCGCGTGGAGCAGGACCCTTTCTCGCTCGGGGCATGTCGCGGCCACACGGAAAACGAGCCCCGACGATGGGGCGCGGCCGGCAGCCGCGGCGCCGGGGAGTTTTCCCCGAGCAGAGTGCATGGAGGCGCCGTGGCCGGGCGTCCGCCTCTGCCGTGGCGGGCGGCCGGGGCGCCCCTGGAGGGGGCTGGCCTCTGTGGGGAAACGGACTGGTCTCTCACTCCGCGGCTAGGACGAAGCCGCGAAAGGTGCCGTTGTCGCCGGGACGGTCGGGGGACTCGTGGCGCGGGACTCAGGGTTCCCCATGGGGAGGCCCCCAGGCTCAGGCCCCTGGCAACGGAAGGCTGAAAAAGCAGGCCCCGGCCCGGACCCGTTTTTCGGGTCCGGCCCGGCCCCAGCTGCCGGCGCCAGGGAGGGGACCCCCGGAGGCTGAGGAGCGGGAGGCGTCGGCCTCCCCGGGGCCCCCCTCCCGGAGCTCCTCCCGGCGGTGCCGGAACGCGACGACCCGCGATCCCGGACAGGGCCCCGGGGGGGCGGCCCTGCGGCCCTGTGGTGCCCGAAGTGTGTTCGCCGGGCGTTTTCCGGCCAATTCTCACGAGCGTTCTGCCCAAATCGGGATCGATTTGGGCAGAACGCTCGTGAGAATTGGCCGGCGTTGGGCAGCCCTGGTCAGCGCCCAGTTCCGCGTGGAGCAGGGCCCTTTCTCGCTCGGGGCATGTCGCGGCCACCAGGAAAACGAGCCGCGACGATGGGGCGCGGCCGGCCGCCGCGGCGCCGGGGAGTTTTCCCCGAGCAGAGTGCATGGGGGCGCCGTGGCCGGGCGTCCGCCTCCGCCGGGGCGGGCGGCCGGGGCGCCCCTGGAGGGGGCTGGCCTCTGTGGGTAAACGGACTGGTCTCTCACTCCGCGGCTAGGACAAAGCCGCGAAAGGTGCCGTTGTCGCCGGGACGGTCGGGGGACTCGTGGCGCGGGACTCAGGGTTCCCCATGGGGAGGCCCCCAGGCTCAGGCCCCTGGCAACCGAAGGTTGAGCCAGCAGGCCAGGGCCCGGGTCCGCATTTCGGGGCCGGCCCGGCCCCAGCTGCCGGCGCCAGGGAGGGGACCCCCGGAGGCTGAGGAGCGGGAGGCGTCGGCCTGCCCGGGGCCCTCATCCCGGAGCTCCTCCCAGCGGTGCCGGAACGCGACGACCCGCGATCCCGGACAGGGCCCTGGGAGGGCGGCCCTGCGGCCCTGTGGTGCCCGAAGTGTGTTCGCCGGGCGTTTTCAGGCCAATTCTCACGAGCGTACTGCCCAAATCGGGATCGATTTGGGCAGAACGCTCGTGAGAATTGGCCGGCGTTGGGCAGCCCTGGTCAGCGCCCAGTTCCGCGTGGAGCAGGGCCCTTTCTCGCTCGGGGCTTGTCGCGGCCACACGGAAAACGAGCCGCGACGATGGGGCGCGGCCGGCAGCCGCGACGCCGGGGAGTTTTCCCCGAGCAGAGTGCATGGAGGCGCCGTGGCCGGGCGTCCGCCTCCGCCGTGGCGGGCGGCCGGGGCGCCCCTGGAGGGGGCTGGCCTCTGTGGGGAAACGGACTGGTCTCTCACTCCGCGGCTAGGACGAAGCCGCGAAAGGTGCCGTTGTCGCCGGGACGGTCGGGGGACTCGTGGCGCGGGACTCAGGGTTCCCCATGGGTAGGCCCCCATGCTCAGGCCCCTGGCAATGGAAGGCTGAGCAAGCAGGCCCGGGCCCGGGCCCGGCTTTCAGGGCCGGCCCGGCCCCAGCTACCGGCACCAGGGAGGGGACCCCCGGAGGCTGAGGAGCGGGAGGCGTCGGCCTCCCCAGGGCCCGCCTCCCGGAGCTCCTCCCGGCGGTGCCGGACGCGACGACCCGCGATCCCGGACAGGGACCCGGGGGGGCCGCCCTGCGGCCCTGTGGTGCCCGAAGTGTGTTCGCCGGGCGTTTTCCGGCCAATTCTCACGAGCGTTCTGCCCAAATCGGGATCGATTTGGGCAGAACGCTCGTGAGAATTGGCCGGCGTTGGGCAGCCCTGGTCAGCGCCCAGTTCCCCGTGGAGCAGGGCCCTTTCTCGCTCGGGGCATGTCGCGGCCACCCGGAAAACGAGCCGCGACGATGGGGCGCGGCCGGCAGCCGCGGCGCCTGGGAGTTTTCCCCGACCAGAGTGCATGGAGGCGCCGTGGCCGGGCGTCCGCCTCCGCCGTGGCGGGCGGCCGGTGCGCCCCTGGAGGGGGCTGGCCTCTGTGGGGAAACGGACTGGTCTCTGACTCCGCGGCTAGGACGAAGCCGCGAAAGGTGCCGTTGTCGCCGGGACGGTCGGGGGACTCGTGGCGCGGGACTCAGGGTTCCCCATGGGGAGGCCCCCAGGCTCAGGCCCCTGGCAACGGAAGGCTGAGCAAGCAGGCCCGGGCCCGGGCACGGCTTTCGGGGCTGGCCCGGCCCCGGCGGCCGGCGCCAGGGTGGGAACCCCCGGAGGCTGAGGAGCGGGAGGCGTCGGCCTCCCCGGGGCCCGTCTCCCGGAGCTCCTCCTGGCGGTGCCGGATCGCGACGACACGCGATCCCGGATAGGGCCCCGCGGGGGCGGCCCTGCGGCCCTGTGGTGCCCGAAGTGTGTTCGCCCAAATCGGGAACGATTTGGGCAGAACGCTCGTGAGAATTGGCCGGCGTTGGGCAGCCCTGGTCAGCGCCCAGTCCGCTTGGAGCAGGGCCCTTTCTCGCTCGGGGCAGGGCGCGGCCACCCGGAAAACGAGCCGCGACGATGGGGCGCGGCCGGCGGCCCCGGCGCCGGGGAGTTTTCCCCGAGCAGAGTGGATCGAGGCGCCGTGGCCGGGCGTCTGCCTCCGCCGTGGCGGGCGGCCGGGGCGCCCGTGGAGGGGGCTGGCCTCTGTGGGGGAACGGAGTGATCTCTCACTCCACGGCTGGGACGAAGCCGCGAAAGGTGCCGTTCTCGCCGGGACGGTCGGGGGGACTCGTGGCGCGGGACTCAGGGTTCCCCATGTGGAGGCCCCCAGGCTCAGGCCCCTGGCAACGGAAGGCTGAGCAAGCAGGCCCAGGCCCGGGCCCGGGTTTCGGGGCTGGCCCGGCCCCAGCTGCCGGCGCCAAGGAGGGGACCCCCGGAGGCTGAGGTGCGGGAGGCATTGGCCTCCCCTGGGCCCGCCTCCCGGAGCTCCTCCTGGCGGTGCCAGAACGCGACGACACGCGATCCCAGACAGGGCCCCGGGGGGGCGGCCCTGCGGCCCTGTGGTGCCCGAAGTGTGTTCGCCAGGCGTTTTCCGGCCTATTGTCACGAGCGTTCTGCCCAAATCGGGATCGATTTTGGCAGAACCCTCGTGAGAATTAGCCTGCGTTGGGCAGCCGTGGTGACCGCCCAGTTCCGCGGGCAGCAGGGCCCTTTCTCGCTCGGGGCATTTCGCGGCCACCCGGAAAACGAACCGTGAGGTTGGGGCGCGGCCGGCGGCCCCGGTGCCCGGGAGTTTTCCCCGAGCAGAGTTGATGGTGGCGCCGTGGCCGGGCGTCCGCCTCTGCCGTTTGGGCGGCCAGGGCGCACGTTGGGGGGGCTGGCCTCCGTGGGGAAACGGATTGATCTCTCAATCCACGGCTGGAAGAAGCCGCGAAAGATGCCGTTGTCGCCGGGTCGGTCGGGGGACTCGTGGCGCGGGACGCAGGGTTCCCCATGGGGATGCCCCCAGGCTCAGGCCCCTGGCAACGGAAGGCTGAGCAAGCAGGCCTGACCCGAGCCCGGGTTTCGGGGTTTGCCCAGCCCCGGTTACCAGCGCCGGGGAGGGGACCCCCGGAGGCTGAGGCGCGGGAGGCGTCGGCCTCTACGGGGCCCGCCTCCCGGAGCTCCACCTGGCGGTGCCGGAACGCAACGACACGCGATCCAGGACAGGGCCCCGGGGAGCGGCCCTGCGGCCCTGTGGTGCCCGAAGTGTGTTCGCCCAAATCGGGATCGATTTGGGCAGAACGCTCGTGAGAATTGGCCGGCGTTGGGCAGCCCTGGTGAGCGCCCAGTTCCGCGTGCAGCAGGGCCCGTTCTCGCTCGGGGCATGTCGCGGCCACCCGGGAAACGAACCGTGAGGTTGGGGCGCGGCCGGCGGCCCCGGCGCCTGGGAGTTTTCCCCGAGCAGAGTTGATGGAGGCGCCGTGGCTGGGTGTCTGCCTCCGCCGTGGCGGACGGCCGGGACTCCCGTGGAGGGTGCTGGCCACTGTGGGGGAATGGATAGATCTCTCACTCCACGGCTGGGACGAAGTCGCGAAAGGTGCCGTTGTTGCTGGGACGGTCGGGGGACTCGTGGCGCGGGACTCAGGTTTCCCCGTGGGGAGGCCCCCAGGCTCAGGCCCCTGGCAACGGAAGGCTGAGCAAGCAGGCCCGGGCCCGGGCCCGGCTTTCGGGGCTGGCCCGGCCCCAGCTTCCGGCGCCAGGGAGGGGACCCCCGGAGGCTGCAGAGCGGGGGGCGTCGGCCTCCCCGGGGCACGCCTCCCGGAGCTCCTCCTGGCGGTGCCGGTACGCGACGACACGCGATCCCAGACAGGGCCCCGGGGGGGCCGCCATGCGGCCCTGTGGTGCCCGAAGTGTGTTCGCCGGGCGTTTTCCGGCCAATTCTCACGAGCGTTCTGCCCAAATCGGTCCCGATTTGGGCAGAACGCTCGTGAGAATTGGCCGGCTTTCGGCAGCCATTCTGACCGCCCAGTTCCGTGTGGACCAGGGCCCTTTCTCTCTTGGGGCATGTCGCGGCCACCCGGAAAACGAGCCGTGACGATGGGGCGCGGTCGGCGGTCCCGGTGCCGGGGAGTTTTCCCCGAGCAGAGTTAATGGAGGGGCTGTGGCCGGGCGTCCGCCTTCGCCGTGGTAGGCCCCCGGGGCGCCCTTGGAGGGGTCTGGCCTCTGTGGGGGAACGAATTGATCTCTCACTCCTCGGCTGGGGTGCAGCTGCGAAAGGCACCATTGTCTCTGGGACTGTGGCGGACTTGTGGCCCAGGACTCAGGATTCCCGGTGTGAGGCCCTATGTACAGGCCCCTGGCAATGGAAGTCTGAACAAGCAGGCCTGGGTCCGGGCCCGGATTTCATGGCAGGCCCGGCCCCAGCTGCCACCGCCAAGGTGAGACCCCCAGAATCTGTGGAGAGGGAGGCGTCTGCCTCGCCATCAGGGAGATTCTGATTAAAACTACATTGAGATACCACCTGACACCAGTTAGAATGTCCAAAATTAGGAAGACAGGAAATAACGTTTGTTGGAGAGGATGTCGAGAAAGTGGAACCCTGTTACACTGTTGGTGAGACTGCCATTTAGTGCAGCCACTTTGGAGAACAGTGTGCAGATGACTCAAGAAATTAAAAATAGAGCTTCCCTATGACCCTGCAATTACACTGATGGGTATTTACCCCAAAGATACAGATGGAGTGAAAAGAAGAGCCATCTGTACCCCAATGTTTATTGCAGCAATGGCCACGGTCGCTAAACTGTGGAAAGAACCAAGATGCCCTTCAACGGATGAATGGATAAGGAAGATGTGGTACATATACACAATGGAGTATTATGGCTCCATCAGAAAGGATGAATACCCAACTTTTGTAGCAACATGGAAGGGACTCGAAGAGATTATGCTGAGTGAAATAAGTCAAGCAGAGAGAGTCAAATATCATATGGTCTCCCTTATTTGTGGAGCATAACAAAGAACACGGAGGACATGGGGAGATGGAGAGGAGAGGGAGTTGAGGGAACCTGGAAGGGGAGATGAACCATGAGAGACTATGGACTCTGAAAACAACCTGAGTGTTTTGGAAGGGCGGGGGTTGGGAGGTTGGGGAACCAGGTGGTGGGTAATAGGGAGGGCACGTACTGCATGGAGCACTGGGTGTGGTGCAAAAACAGTGAACACTGTTATGCTGAAAATAAACAAATAAAAAAAAGAAAATTGTACTCTTAGTCCCCGTCATCTATATCACTCATCCCTCCATCCACTTCCACTCTGGTAACCACAGAGTCGGTTTTTGTTTTGTATCTTCTTTCTCCTTTATTTATGTATGTTTGTTTCCTAAATTCCATGGAAGAGTGACATCCAAAGGCCTTTGTCTTTCTCTGATTGACTGATTTCACTTAGGATAGTATTCTCTAGCTCCATCCATGTGTCTGCAAATGGCTAGATTTTTTATGGCTGAGTAATTTCGCACTGTGTGTGTGTGTGTGTGTGTGTGTGTGTGTATACATTTATCATCTCATTTATCAAGTTATCAAGAAATACTTGGATTGTTTTCATATTGTAATATTGTAATTAATGTTGCAAGAAACATAGGGGCACAAGTATCCTTTTGAGTTACTGTTCTCATATCCGTCGGGTAATCACCCGGTAGTGTGATTGCTGGATTATAAGGTAGTTCTAATATTTAACGTTTTGAGGAACAGTGATACTGTTTTCCACAGGGACTGCAGCAGCTAGCATTCCCACCACAGTGCAAGAGGGTTCCCTTTTACCCACATCCTCCCAACATTTGTTTTCTTGTGCTGGTGCTGTTAGCCATTCTGATAGTATGAGGTAATATCTCATGGACCTTTTCATTTGGATTTTCCTGTTGATGGCTGATGTGAACATCTTCTCACGTGACTGTTGGCCATCTGTATGTCTTCTTTGGAGCAATGTCTGTTCATGTCTTCTGTCTATTTTTTAATTGGATTTTTTGTTTTTTGGTTGTTGCGTTGTATCAGTTCTACATATTTTGGACACTACCCCTTTATTGCACATGATATTTGCAAACATCTTCTCCTATTAAGTACGTTGTATTCTATTTATTACATTTTCATTGCTGTTCTGCTGTGCGGTAAGTTTTTATATTGATGGAGCTCTAGTAGTTTATTTTTGCTTTTGTTTCCTTTGCCTTAGGAGGCATGTCTATTAAATGTATGGTTCATGTCAGAGAAGTTACTGTCTGTGCCCTCTTGTAGGATTTTTATGATTTAAGGTCTCACATTGAGGTCTTGAAACTGTTTTCAGTTTATTTGTCCATATGGTGTAAGAAAGCAGTCTAATTTCATTGTTTTGTGCATAGCTGTTCAGTTTTCCCAACACCATTTGTTGTAGAAACTGTCCTTTTCCCTTTTAATAGTTTTGCCTGTTTTGCAGAAGATTAATTGGGCACGTGATTGTGGGCTGATGTCTGAGCTTCTATTCCGTTTCCTTGGTCACTGTGTGTATTTTTTTATTTTTGCCAGTCCCATACTGTGAGGATGAATGCAGCTTTGTAGTATAATTTGAAATATGGAATTGTGACGCCTCCAGCTTTGTTTTTCTTCATAACATTGTGCTGGTTGTTCAGTATCTTTTGTGATTCCATACAAAGTGTTAGGGTAGTTTATTTGAGTTCTTTCATTTTTTATTTGAATTCAATGAGCCAACTTATCATACATCATTATTTTCAGATGTAGTGTTAAATAACATATCAGATGTGTATTGCATCACGTGCCCTCCTTAATGCCCATCACCCCAGTTACCCCCCCACCCCCCATCCAGCAACCCTCAGTTGGTTGCTATAGTTAAGAGTCTATCATGGTTTTTTCCCCATCTCTGATGACTTCCCATTCTGTTTCCCCTTCCTTTGCCTACGGTTCTCTGCCCTGTTTCTGATATTTCACATATGAGTGAAACCCTATGATAATTGTGTTTCTTTCATGGACATATTTTACTCAGCATAATATCTTCCAGACCCATCCAGGTTGATGTGATCGTAAGTATTCATCCTTTCTGATGGCTGAGGAATATTCCATTGAATATATGAACCACATCGTCTTTATCCATTCCTCTGTCCATAGATATCTGGGTTCTTTCCATAGTTTATCTAGAGTGGATATTGTTGCGATGAACACTGGGGTGCAGGTGCCAGTTCTTTCCCCTACATCTCTATTTTTGTGGTAAAAGCCCTGTAGTGAAATTGCTGTGTTTTAGGGTAACTTTACTTTTAACTTCTTGAGGAAACCCCGTACTGTTTTCCAGAGTGGATATAACAGTCTGCATTCCAACCAGGAGTGTAGGAGGGTTCTCCATTCTCTGCATCCTCACCAATATTTGTGGTTTCATGTCCTGTTAACTTTAGACATTCTGCCTGGTGTGATAGGACACCTCAATGTGGTTTAGATTTGCATTTCCCAGAAGCCATGTGATATAGAACATTTATGTATATATCTGTGGGTCACATGCATGTCATCATTGGAGAAATATCTGTTCATATTTTCGCCCATGTCTAGACCTTCCGTTGGATTAAGGCCCAGAAGCCTAGAAGATACAATCAGCCAGAACTGTGGAGATTTTCACAAGGTCTGAGATACAATGGAGATTTAGGGTGTGTATCAAGCTCAGGGATTGTCTTCAGAGGGTGGATGGAAGTGTAGGTTCACTGACATTGTCTCAGGTTTGCATTCAGATGTCTCATGCTCTGAATCCAGTCTGGAGTAAAAAAAGGAGTTTCCTTTTGTGTGGCGGGCTGATCCTCTGGTTTTGCTAAAGTGTTCCCAATACCCGGGGCTTGGGATCCAGGCCTCTACAGATGGACCTCTCAGAACTCCAAATAGGGTTAGGGTTAGGACCTAGGAAAATGGAAGGTCTGAATTGCCAACCGTGTGGTGAGCGTCCTGGAGGGCTGAGTTGAGGACATGGGTCAGGGTGAGTGTCCGGCTCAGGGTTTCAATCCATGAGCCCTTGAATGTGGGAGTTCACTGGGATGGAAACAGATGGGCCTTCATATTTATACTGACCTATATACTTACTGGAGTCCATTATGGAAAGATTTCCATCTGGGTGTGAGGCTGAGTCCTGTGGTATTGCTCAGTCATCCCCAAATCCTAGGGCTTTGGAGCCCACCCTTAGGGGACGGAGACATGAGAACCCAAGCTAGGGATAGAGTTAGGGCCAAAGGACATTGCAGGCCCAAACAGCTGACAGTGTGTGTGGTTCCTAGAGGCTGGAATGAAGGATGAGTGTTCTGGTTCTGGTCAGGCACAGGGTTTGTGACCTAGAGGCCACTGAAATTGGGGGTTTGCTGGTATAGGCTCAGATGGGCAGGCATTTTATCCTGCTTTGAATACTTTCTAGAGGTCTACATGGCACGCTTTCCTCCTGTGTGTTAGGATGAGTCCTGTGGTATGGCTAAGGTGACCCCAGTCCGTGGGGTAGGGAGCCAGACCCCTAGGAATTGAATGCTCAGAACACAAACTAAGCTTCAGTTAGGGGTTAGGAGCATGGCAGGCCCAATCTGATGGTGGTGTGGCAAGCTATCCAGAGGGCTGAGTACAGAGGGATGGATAGAGTAAGTGTCAGGTTCAGGTTTGTGTCCAGCTGCTGACTCTGGGTGAACTCAGTGGTGCGTGGCAGATTTCTCCTGCTCAGAATCCTTTGCAGAGTCCCAAATGGTATGGTTTCCTTCTGGGTGGCAGGCAGAGATCTCAAATATTGCTCAGGGGTCCCCATCCGTGGGACTTGGGTGCCAGTCCTCTGGGGACAGAGCATGAAACCCCAACCTAGGGTTGGGGCTAGGTCCCAGCAACATGACAGGCCTGATTTGCTGGTGCTGTGCAGAGCTCTCACGGGGACTGAGTAGAGAACATGGGTCAGTCTGAGTCAGGCTCCGGGTTGGTGGCCATGGGGGGAAAGGCAGATTTCTCCTGCTCTCAGTCCTTGGCAGAGTTCCAATTCTACTGTTTCCTTCTGGGTTGAAGACAGAGTCCTCTGGCATTTCTCAGGGGTCCCACATATGTGGGGCTTTGGTACCTGTATTCTTGGGACACAAGACAGAAAATGTACCTAAGTTTTGGTTAGGGCTGAGGGTCATGTCAGTCTCAATAGGCCACCCTGAGAGGAGTGACCTGGGGAGCAGAGTTGAGGACGTGGGTCAGTGTGAGTGTTAAGATCCAGGTGTGAACGGGGGGTGCTGAAAGTGGGATAGCCTCAGGGGGCCAAGAAATATTCTGGTATAGTTCAGGTGTAACCCATCAGCGGAGCTTTGGTGTCAATCATCAGAGGACAGAAGACTGAAAACACAACCTAGGGCTTGGAAAAGAGCACAGGGGCATGGCTGGCCTGATCTGCTGGTGCCGAGGCTAGATGTCTGGGGTACTGAGTTGAGGGCCATGGTCAGGTGGTGCATTACGATCTGGGTTTGTGCCTGGGGGGTGGCCGAAGGTGGAGGTGGCTTCAGGGAGCATGAAGATTTCTCCCATTCCGATGGTTCTGTGCAGCTCCAAACAGAACGGTTTCCACCCGGGTGGCAGACAGAGCACTGGGTTGTGGCTCAGGGGTCCAAATATGGAGGAATTGGGGGACCAGCCTCTGGGGATGAAGACCGAAAATGCAACCTAGGCTTAAGGTTAGGGTCAGGGGCATGGCAGGCCCAATTTGCTGGCACTGAGAAGGGATCCCAGGGGGATGAATTGAGGGCAGAGGTCCGGTGGCATGAGAGGGTCCAGGTTTGTGGTCAGGGGACCGCTGAAGGAGGGGGTTGTGCTCAGGGAGGCATGCAGTTTCTCCCACTCTGAGTGTTCTACTCAGTTTCAAATGGCACGGTTTCCTCCTGGGTGGTAGGCAGGCTGAGTGCCAGCCTCCACATTTGTGCCCCAATGGTGCGCAGAGGGTGGGGGATAGCCTCGGGTGAACCGTGCAGGTTTCTCCCGGTCTGAGGATTCGACACAGCTCCAAACAGCATGGTTTCCTCCTGCATGGTGGACAGAGTCCTGAGGTGTCACTCAGGAATCTTTAATCTTGGGGTCTTGGGGTCAGGACTCTTGGGGATGATACCTGAAAACCAAAATTAGGGATAGGGTTAAGGCCTAGGGCCATGGTAGACCTGATATGCCAGTGCAGAGGCAGGTGCCCTGGTGCGCTGAGTTGAGCTCGGGTGTCAGACGGGGCCTTAGCCTCTAGGTGTGTGTCCAGACGTTCGCATAACCTGGGGGTGACTTCAGGGGTGCATGGAAGTTTCTCCAGCTCTGAGGGTTCAGCGCAGCTCCAAACAGCACAGCGGTGCCCTGCGTGGCAGGCAGATTCCCAGCATGAGTATCAGGCATCCTCAATCCTTGTGACGCAGTATGTGGTCTATTCTGGAGAAGGTTCCATGTGCACTTGAGAAGAATGTGTATTCTGTTGTTTTAGGGTGGAATGTTCTGTATATGTCTATGAGGTCCATCTGGTCCAATGTTTCATTCAATGCTCTTATTACTTTTTTAATTTTCTGCTTCGATGATCTGTCTATTTTTGAGAGAGGCGTATGAAGATCTCCTACTATTATTGTATTCATATCAATATGACTCTTTATCTTGATTAATAGTTTTCTTATGGAATTGGGTGCTCCCATATTGGGGGCATAGATATTCACAATTGTTAGATCATCTTGGCGGATAGTCCCTTTAAGAATTATGGAGTGTCCTTCTGTATCTCTGACTACAGTCTTTAGTTTAAAATCTAATTTATCTGATATGAGAATCGCTACCCCGGCCTTCTTTTGAGGCCCATTGGCATGAAAGATGCTTCTCCATCCATTCACTTTCAGTCTGGGTGTATCCTTAGGTTCAAAATGGGTCTCTTGTAGACAACATATGGATGGGTCCTGTCGTTTTATCCAATCTGCAACCCTGTGTCGTTTTATGGGCGCATTTAGGCCATTCACATTGAGAGTGATTATTGAGAGATAGGTTTTGATTCATGTCATGTTGCCTTTGAAGTCTTTCTGTCTGTAGATTGTTTCTATATTTCTGTTCAATGATATTCTTAGGATTTTTTCTCTTTTATAGGACCCCGCTTAATATTTCCTGCAGTGTCGGCTTGGTGGTTGCATAGTCTTTTAAGCCTTGCCGGTCTTGGAAACTCTTTATCTCTCCATCCATTTTAAATGTCAGTCTTGCCGGATAGAGTATTCTTGGTTGCATGTTCTTCTCATTTAGTACTCTGAATATATTTTGCCAGCCCTTCCTGGCTTGCCAGGTCTCTGTGAAAAGGTCTGACGTTATTCTAATGGGCTTGGATGCCCACTCTCACCACTCTTGTTCAACATAGTATTAGAAGTCCTAGCAACGGCAATCAGACAACAAAGAGAAATAAAAGGTATCCAAATTGGCAAGGAAGAAGTCAAACTCTCTCTCTTCGCAGATGCCATGATTTTTTATATGGAAAACCCCAAAGACTCCACCCCCAAACTACTAGACTCATACAGCAATTCAGTAACATGGCAGGATACAAAGTCAATGTACATAAATCAGTGGCTTTCTTATACACTAACAATGAAAATACAGAAAGGGAAATTAGAGAATCGATTCCATTTACTATAGCACCAAGAACCATAAGATACCTGGGAATAAACCTAACCAAAGAGGTAAAGGACCTGTACTCGAGGAACTACAGAACACTCATGAAAGAAATTGAAGAAGACCCAAAAAGATGGAAGACAATTCCATGCTCTTGGATTGGAAGAATAAACATTGTTAAAATGTTTATACTGCCTAGAGCAGTCTATGCTTTTAATGCCATTCCGATCAAAATTCCACCGGTAGTTTTCAAAGAGCTGGAGCAAATAATACTAAAATTTGTATGGAATCAGAAGAGACCCCGAATTGCTAAGGAAATGTTGAAAAACAAAAACAAAACTGGCGGCATCACGTTACCCGATTTCAAGCTTTACTACAAAGCTGCGATCACCAAGACAGCGTGGCCCTGGCATAAAAACAGACACATAGACCAGTGGAACAGAGTGGAGAGCCCAGATATGGACCCTCAACTCCACGGTGAAATAATCTTCGACAAAACAGGAAAAAATATTCAATGGAAAAAAAGACAGTCTCTTCAATCAATGGTGCTGGGAAAACTGGACAGCTATATGTAGAATAATGAAACTCAACCATTCTCTTACACTCGAAATGGATAAAAGATCTCATCATGAGACAGGAATCCATCAGAATCCTAGAGGAGAACATAGGCAGTAACCTCTTCGATATCAGCCACAGCAACTTCTTTCAAGATATGTCTCCAAAGGCCAAGGAAACAAAAGCGAAAATAAACTTTTGGCACTTCATCAAGATCAAAAGCTTCTGCACAGCAAAGGAAACAGTCCACCAAACAAAAAGGCAACCCACGGAATGGGAGAAGATATTTGCAAATGACAGTACAGACAAAAGGTTGATATCCAGGATCTAGAAAGAACTTCTCAAACTCAACACACACAAAACAGATAATCATATCCAAAAATGGGCAGAAGATATGAACAGACACTTCTCCAACGAAGACATACAAATGGCTATCAGACACATGAAAAAATGTTCATCATCACTAGCCATCAGGGAGATTCAAATTAAAGCCACATTGAGATACCACCTGACACCAGTTAGAATGGCCAAAATTAGCAAGACAGGAAACAACGATTGTTGGAGAGGATGTGGAGAAAGGGGAACCCTCTTACACTGTTGGTGGGAATGCAAGTTGGTGCAGCCACTTTGGAGAACAGTGTGGAGATTCCTCAAGAAATTAAGAATAGAGCTTCCCTATGACCCTGCAATTGCACTGCTGGGTATTTACCCCAAAGATACAGATGTAGTGAAAAGAAGGGCCATCTGTACCCCAATGTTTATTGTAGCAATGGCTATGCTCACCAAACTGTGGAAAGAACCAAGATGCCCTTCAACGGATGAATGGATAAGGAAGACGTGGTACATATACGCAATGGAGTATTATGCCTCCATCAGAAAGGATGAATACCCAACTTTTGTAGCAACATGGACGGGACTGGAAGAAATTATGCTGAACGAAATAAGTCAAGGAGAGAGAGAGTCATGTATCATATGGTCTCACTTATTTGTGGAGCATAGCAAATAACACGGAGGACATAGGGAGATGGAGAGGAGAGGGAGTTGAGAGAAACTGGAAGGGGAGATGAACCATGAGAGACTATGGACTCTGAAAAACAACCAGAGGGTTTTGGAGGGGCAGGGTGGGGTGGGAGTTTGAGGAATCAGGTGGTGGTTAATAGGGAGGGCACGTACTGCATGGAGCACTGGGTGTGATGCCAAAACAATGAACACTGTTATGCTGTAAATAAACAAATAAAAAAAAATGAGTCTATGGAAGGCCCGGCAGTGCCAGTTCACTCCACTGGAGGGAGTGGTGAGCAGTGGTGTGAGATACCCTGGAAGGCATGGCGATGCTGCTTGCCACCACTGGAGGCAGCGGCGAGCTGCCATGGGAAACACACCTGAAGAGGAGTCAGTGCAGCTTGCTGGCTCTGAAGGCAGGGCGGAGGTGCCCGGTGAGAGACCCTGAAACGTGAGGCACTACAGCTTATTTTTACAGGACGGAGTGGTGAGCTGTATAGTCTCTGTTTCTCCAGGCTCAAGGGTGGTGGTAAGAATTGATGGAGCCTGTCCCCCACTCAGCATTGTGCCCTCTTTCCCCAGGTTTGCTGGTAATGTGCTGTCAGGATGGTTCAGGGGGGTCCTCCCAGTTGGGCTCTGGAGCCAGGGGAACCAAACCCGACTCATGGTGCATTTGGAACCGAGGAGCTGAGTGTTTGTTTGGAAAAGTATGTTTGTTTCTCCAAAAAGGATAAGGGCATTGACCAGCTTGAGAGGGAAGTGAATGACCAGTTAAGAAACAAGCCTGTGTCTCTCCTTCTCCCAGGAATCAGAGCAGGTGTGCAGGCTTTAGGTGGGAGACGCCTGCTTATCTGCACCTGACAACCCTTCTTCACTCTGGCTCCATGAGACCTGAAGTTTGGAAGTCAGCGTCTGAGTCAGTCATGCAGCTTGTCCCAGGACGTCAGTGTTCAGAGAAAACAGCAGGCCTGTGGGTCACAATGTCACATCCATGCCAGGATGGCAGGTAAAAATTCCCTTTCACCCCAAATTTCCTGGGCTTTTCTCTTGTCTCCAGTGGAGCTCACAAATGGCACACTGAACCAGCTGTAAGCAATCTCGTGCGGGTGCCAGAGCTCCTGAGTTTCTCTGCAGGGAGCACCTGGCAGGGATCTCATTTTCTCTGTTTATTTCTGGCTTACAAAGGTATTTGGAACATCTCTTTCCTAGGAAATCCCTTGGATTCGAAAGGGAATGTGAGATTGACTTGGTGTGCCTTTTGAACATAGAAAGTATTCCTTCACCGAACAGTGTTTACTCCACTGGGCCTAGACTCTGGTGGAAGGCTGGCATCTAGAGTGAGGTGGCTGTTTGTGGTCAGATAGAGACTTGGATGATGGCTTCTTCTTTGTCCAAGGTGATGTATCCTAATGGATTCGTCTTTGAATCCAAAGAGTTCCAATGAGGGCAGAGGGAAAATTCAAAATGATTCCAAGGAGTCTTGGACAATTTAAAAGGGATGCTTGTCTTCCTAGGTTCAATCAAACAGCTATATATGGTTGGACATGCTGTATTTTCTCTGCAGTTTCATGGGTAGTGAAGTTAGAAGGAGAGTCTTTGGGAATTTCCCTGGATAAAGGCACTCTGTTGGCTTCAAGGGACTTGGTGTCAGGAACCCTGGGCTGAATTTCTGTGGCTGCTTTCCTGATGCTCAGTGAGTCAGGGTTTCCCACAGGTTTTATATTTCCTCCTTAGGAAATTGCTGGCAGGGAATGTTCTGTTTAAAGTGGAACCCTCGGGGGCACCTGTGTGGCTCAGTGGGTTAAGCCACTGCCTTCGGCTCAGGTCATGGTCTCAGGGTCCTGAGATTGAGCCCCGCATTGGGCTCTCTGCTCAGCGGGGAGTCTGCTTCGTCCTCTCTCTCTGCCTGCCTCTCTGCCTACTTGTGACCTCTGTCAAATAAATAAATAAAATCTAAAAAAAAAAAAACAAACCCAAAACCGGGACCCTCCTACATTGTTGGTGGGCCTGCGTGTTGTTGCAGCCACTCTTGGAAAGAATACAGTCTGTCCTCCAAAAGCTAAGAACTGAACAACAGTAGGATCCAGCAATTGCCCTCCTAGTTATTTCCCTAAAGGGCACAAAAATGCACATTCAGTGGGGTATAAGCACCGTGATATTTACAGCAGCATTTTCAACCATTGTAAAACAATGGAGGGAGACCAAATGTCCATTCACTGATGAGTGATATATATATATATCACTCGTATATATCATATGTGTGTGTGTGTGTGTATGTGTATTCATTCTCCCACATCTTCTTAATGGAATAGGATCCAGGTTCAAAAAGGATGAAATCTTACCATCTGCAAGGATGTGGATGGATCTACAGTGGATTTAGCTAAGTAAAATCAGTAAGAAAAGACCAATAGCCTATATCTTGACCTCTATGGAATTTCAGAAAGAAAACAGATGAACATAGTGCGGAGAGAAAGGCCAATGAGGAAACAGACTCTAACCTAGAGCAAAATCGAGGGTTGCTAGGGGGCAGGGGTGTGGGGCGAAGGGTTAAGTGGGTGACAGCTATTAGGGAGAGTACTTGTTGTGATGAGCTCTGGGTGTTCTATGCAGGTGAGGAATCACAAAATCCTACCCCTGAAGGAGAGGAATGAACATTGCATGGAAACGAATTGGAATTGAAGTCAATGAAGAAAAGAAGACCATGTTCTACTTCATGAAGACTGAGGTAAAACTGGAATGACTTTTGCACTCCTGTTCTGTAGCTGTTCATTATGAAACACTCTGTGGCAGGATACACTAGTTTCCTATTGCATAAGGAGCCCTCAGAAAGTTGCCATGAAAGATTTAGATCTCAGAGCATGTACATGTTCCATTGATATGTTACTTTCAGTTTGCCCAGGTGCAAAGGTAAGTGGAGAGAAATAGGGCTGAAGAGGAAAGGAGGTATTAAGCATTCAAGAGGTAGCCTTCCCCTTTCTCATGAATGCCTGGGCCAGTGTAAATTGGGAAGAAGGAGGGGGGATCCCAGAGCTTTGCAGCAGACAGGGGAGTTCTAGGTCTGCCTAGAGCTGGTGGTGTCCACGAGCAGAGCTGCGCTAGTGGCATGGCAGGCCCGAACTTCTGGTGTTGAGGTGAGTTCCCCAAGGAGCTGAGTTGAGAATGGGGGTCAGGTGGTGAATCAGGCTCTGGGTTTGTGGCCAGGGGGCTGCAGAATGTGGGGGAGTCCTAATGGGGTCATGCAGGTTTCTCTGGCTCTGAGGGTTCTGCACAGCTCCAAAGGGACAAGTTTCCTGCTGGGTGGCAGGGGGACTCCTACAGTGTGGCTCCAAGTTTACCAATCTAGAGGGCTTGGTGGATAGGCCCCTGGGGAAGGAAGCCTGAAAATGCAACATAGGGTTAAGGGTAATGGGCTGGGCAGGACAGGCCTGATCAGCCGACACAGAGGTGAGATACCCTCAGAATTGAGTTGAGGAAATGCATCCTGCAATGCAGAAGAGTCAGGGTTTCTGGCCAGAGGGACGGCTGATCGTGGGGGTGGCTTTAGAGGGGCATGCTGGTTTCTCCCTCTCTGAGGAAACTTTGGAGCTCCAAATGTCATGGCTTCCCCCTGCATGGCATTCAGGTTTCTGCCTTGTTACAGGGGGGTCCTGAATCTGGGGAGTTTGGGGGCCAGGCCTCTTGGGATGGAAGCCCGAAATCAGAAACTAGAGCTACGGTAAGGGCGTAGGGGCGTGGCATGCTCAATCTGCTACTGCTGAGGTGGGCTCCCTGGTGGGCTGACTTCAGGGTGGGTATCAGGTGGCATGTCAGACTCAGAGTTTGTGTCCAGGGATGCCACAGAAGCTTTGCGTGACCTCAGGGTTGCATGCAGGTTTCTCCTACCCTGAGGGTTCTGCAGAGCTCCAAATGGCATGGTTTCCTCCTGTGTGGCAGACGCAGTCCTGGGGTGTCACTGAGGAATCCTTAATCTCTACTGGCATGAATCTCGGAGGTGCCCAATCTGGCGGGCTTGGGGGACAGGCCTCTGTTCATGAAAGCCTGTACACCCCACCTCGGTTTATGCTTAGGGCCGAAGGGCATGGCAGGTCCGATGTGCCGGTGCTGATGCGGGCTCCCCTAAGGGTCGAGTTGAGGGCATAGATCTGGCATCGCAGGAGAATCTGGTTTTATGGCCATGGGGGTGACTCATGGTGGGGTGGCATTACGGGGGTTTGCAGGTTTCTCCCCGTCTGAGTGTTCAGTGCAGCTCTAAACCACAAGTTTTCCTCATGAGTGCCAGGTGGAGGTCCCGTGGTGGCGCTCAGTAGACCTTAATCTGGGGGGACATGGGAGGCAGGCCCCCTGGGATGGAAGCCTGAAAACCTAAAGAGGGGTTCTGGTAAGGGCCTTAGGGGCATGGTGGCCCGATCTGCTTATGTTGAGGTGGGGCGCCCTAGGGTCTGAATTTATGGCATGCGTCCGGCAGCTCAGCAGAATCTGGTTTATGGCCGGGGGGACGGGTGCAGATGATGGGAGTGCCTTTAGAGGGGCAAGTTTCTCCCCTCTGAGGGTTCAGCACAACTCCAAGGCACAGGTTCCTACTGTGTGGCAAGCGGAGTCCTGAGGTGTATGTCAAGATTCCTTAATCCAGGGGATTTTGTTGCCTGGACCCTCAGCATGGAAGACTGAACACCCAAACTTGTGTTAGGGTTAGGGCCTAGGGGCAATGGCAGGCCCGATCTGCCAGTGCTGAGGCGGGATCCCGTATGGGCTGAGTTGAGGGTATGCATTTGGTGGCGGGATGGAATCCAGCTCTATGGCCAGAGTGGCTGTTGATTATTGGGGTGGCTTTAGGGTGGCATAAAAGTTTCTCCCCATCTGAGGGTTCATTGCAGCTCCAAACCACAAGGTTTCCACTTGTGTGACAGGCTGTGTCCTGTGGTGTTGCTCAGAAGTCCTTAATCTGGGGGGCGTGGGGGCCAGGCCTCTTGGGATGGAAGCCTGAAAATCCAAACTAGGGTTAGGGTTAAGGCTTAGGGACATGGCAGGCCCGATCTGCTGCAATTGAGGTGGTCTCCTGGATAGGGCCGAATGGAGGGGTGGGAATCAGGCAGGACTTGAGGTCTGTGTTTGTGTTTGTGGGGGCAAAGAAGCTAGTGGTGTTCTTGGGGGCCATGCAGCTTTCTCCTGCTCTGAGGTTCCTGCACAGTTCCAAATGGCACCATTTTGCCGTAGGAGGCTGGAGGAGTGCTGGCGGGAGTCTCAGTCATCCCCAGTCTGATGGGCTTGGGGTACAGACCTCTGGGCACGGAAGGCTGTATACCCCACCTAGGGTTAGGGTTAGGGACTAGGGTCATGGCAGGCCCAATCTGCCGGCGCAGAGATGGGCTCCCCTCAGGGCTGAGTTGAGGGCATGTGTCCGGTAGCTTCATAGAAAACAGCTTTCTGGCCTGGGGTGCCGCAAATTGTGCGGATAGCTTTACGGGGGCTTGAAGGTTTCTCACCCTCTGAGTATTCAGCAGCTCCAAACTGCAAGGTTTCATCCTGCGTGGCTGTTGGAGTGCTGCAATGTCACTCAGGGGTCCTTAATCCAGGGGGCCTGGAGGCTAGGCATCTTGGATGGAAGCCTGGAAACTCAAACTAAGGGTGAGGTCTTGGGGTGCGACAGGCCCAATCTGCCAGTGCTGAGGCGGACTCCCCGGTGGCCTGAGTTGAGGGTCGGTGATAGGTGGCTCGTGTGAATCTGGGTTTGTGTTCAGGAGGGGCTCAGATGCTGGGGCTTGCCTTGGGGGGCATGAAGTTATCTTTTGCTCTGAGGTCTAAGTAGCTCCAAATGGCACTGTAACAGCATAGGCAGCCTCCAGACTGCCAGAGTGAGTCTCATGCATCCACAATCTGGCGGGTTTGGGGGCTAGGCCTCTGGGTACGGAAGACTGTACACCCAACCTAGGGTTAGGGTTAAGGCCTAGGGGCATGGCAGTTCTGATATGCTGCTGATATGCTGTGTTGAGGCGGGCTCCCTCAGGGCTGAGTGGATGACATGCCTCTGGCGTTGTGGCAGAATCTGGCATTATGTCTGGGGCATTTCCAATGGCGGGTGTGTTTAGGTGCTCATACACCTTTCTTTCTGGAGGGCAGGCAGAGTCCTGTGTTGTGACTTTGGAATCCCCAGTCTGGAGGGTTAGGGTTAGGGATAGAGGTTCGGAGAGTGTTAGGGTTAGTTGTTAGGGTTTAGGGTTAGGGTTAGGAGTTAGGGGATAGGGTTAGAGGTAAGGTTTAGGGTTAGGCTTAGGGTTAGGCGTATGTCTTAGGGGACAAGGCATGTCAGATCTGCCAACACAGATATGGACTCACCCAAGGGCTGTGTTGAGGGCGGGGACTCAGGAGTCTCCTCAGGCCCTGGATTTTTGGACTGGAGGGGTAAAGAAGGTGGGAATCGCCTCTGGGGAGCATGATGGTTTCTACTGCTCCGAGGTTGTTATGTTAGGTTTAGAGGTTAGGGTTAGGTTTTGTGGTTAGGGTAGTGTTAAGATTAGTGTTAAGGTGGGGCGCCTGTGTGGCTCAGTTGGTTAAAGCCTCTGCCTTCTGCTCAGGTCATGATCTCAGGGTCCTGGGATGGAGCCCCACATCAGGCTCTCTGCTCAGCGGGGAGCTTGCTTCGTCCTCTCTGTGCCTTCTTCTGATCTGTCTCTGTCAAAGAAATGAATAAAATCTTAAAAAAAATAAAAAGATTAGGGTTAGGGTTATGTCTTAGGGACAAGGCATGTTGGATCTGGTAACACTTATATGGGCTCACCCAAGGGCTGAGTTGAAGGCGGGACTCAGGAGGCTCCTTAGGCCCTGGGTTTTTTTCCTAGAAGGTAAAGATGGTGGGAATGGCCTCAGGGGAGCATGCTGGTTTCTAGGTCTCTGAGAGTGTTAGATAGCACTAAATGAAATGGTTTATTTCATTTATTCTCCTGGCTGAGAGGCTGAGTCCTGCCATCAGTCTGATGATCCTATCCACTGGGATGGAATTGGGTATCAGGCCTCTGGGGTCCAGAGCCTGACCACCTGAGCTAGGGTATTAGGGTTTGTCCTGGGAGCATGGCAGGCCTGAGGTGCCAGTGCGGACTCAGGCCTCTCCGGAGGGCTGAGTTGAGGGTATTGCTCTGGTGGCCCATCAGGCACTGGGCGGTGGTGTGTGGGTCCTCGGAAGGTGTGGGTGTCTTTAGGGGGCATGGAGGTTTCTCCGGCCAGGAGCGTACTGCACAGGGCCATGTGGGCCATTTTCCTTGTGGGTGGCAGCCGGAGTCCAGCATTGCAAATACAGGGTCCCCAGTCTGGACGGCTAGGGAGCCAGGCCTCTGTGGATCGAAGCATAAACACCCATCCTAGCATTATGGTTAAGTCTTTGGGGCATGGTAACCCCGATCTGCCGGTGCTGTGGTGACCCATCCTGATGCCTGAGTTGAGGCTATGTCTGCAGGACATTGAGACTCTGGTTCCCGGTCCTTGGGAGGGTCCAGAAGTGCTTTGGCCTCAGGGAGACTTGCAGGCTTCTCCTGCTCTGTGGCTTCAGCCCATTTCTAAACGGCACGGTTCATGCTGGGATCATGTGCAATTATGGGGTGCAACTCAGGGGTCCCCTATCTGGGGTTTTGAGGACCAGTTGTGGGAGGATGATGCCTGAGCACGAACCTGGGCTAGGGTTAGTATTAGGATTAGGGTTAAGGCTATGTCTTAGGGACAAGGCATGTCGGATATGCAAGCACAGATATCAGCTCACCCAAGGGCTGAGTTGAGGGCGGGACTCAGGAGGCTCCTCGGGCACTGGGGGTTTTGGGCTGTACGGGCAAAGATGTTGGAAATCGCCTCAGGGGAGCATGCCAGTTTCTACAATTCTCAGGGCATTAGATAGCACGAAATGAAAGGTCACTTCTGGCTGAGAGGGTGAGTCCTGCTGTGAGGGTTAGGTTGTAGGGGCACTGCAGCCCCAATCTGCTGGCGCTGTGGTGGCCCATCCCAATGCTTGAGTTCAGAGCGTGTGTCTGCAGGACCATGAGACTCCTGGTTCTTGGTCCTTGGGGGCGCTGGAAGTGGGGTGGCCTCAGGGAGACATTCAAATTTATCCCGCTCTGTGGGTTCAGCACAATTCTAAACAGCATGGTTTCCTCCTGGTGTCAGGTTCAATGATGGGGTATCGCTCACGGGTCCCCCATCTGGGGCCTTGGGGACCAGGAGTCAGAGTATGGACGCCTGAACACACAACCTGGGCTAGGTATAGTATTATGGTTAGTGTTAGGCTTAGGACAGGGCATGTCGGATCTGCTAGCACAGATACGGGCTCACCCAAGGGCTGAGTTGAGGGCAGGACTCAGGAGGCTCCTCAGGCCCTGGGTTCTTGGCCTGGAGGAGCAAAGCTGGTGGGAATGGCCTCAAGGGAGAATGGCTGGTTGCTACTGCTCTGAGGGTGTGAGAGAACACCAAATGAAAAGGTCTCCTCCTGGCTGAGAACTGAGTCCTGCCGACAGTCTGATGCTCAACCCATGGGAGGAATTGGGTGTCAGGCCTCTGGGTCCAATGCCTGAACACCCACCCTAGTGTTAGGGTTTCGTCCTGGGAGAATGGCAGGCCTGCCAGTGCGGCTCAGGTTCTCCGGAGGGCTGAGTTGAGGCATTGCTCTGGTGGCCTGTCAGGCTCTGGGTTTGTGGTGTGGCATTTCTTGGAAGGCGTGGCTGGCTTTAGGGGGCATGGAGGATTCTGTGGCCAGGAGCATACTGCACAGGATCATATGGTCCAGTTTCATCGTGGGTGGCAGCCAGAGTCCTGCATTGGGAATACAGGGTCCCCAGTCTGGAGGGCTAGGGGTCCAGTCCTCAGGGGACAGAAGCCTGACACCCAACCTAGGGTTAGGGTAGGGTTGTAAGGGCATGGCAGCCCGATCTGATGGCGCTGTGGTGATGCTTCCCAATGCCTGAGTTGAGGGTGTGAGTCTGTAGCACTGTGAGAGTCCTGGTTCCTGGTCCTTGGGTGTGCCAGAAGTGGCAGTGGCCTCTGGGAGGCATGCAGGTTTCTCCCGCTCTGCGGGTTCAACACATTTCTAAAGGGCAGGGTTTCCTCCTGGGATCAGGCGCAATTATGGGTGAAGCTCAGGGGTCCCCCCATCTGGCCGTTTGGGGGACCAGGCTATGGAGGAGGGATGCCTGAACACACAACCTGGGCTAGAGTTAGTATTAAGGTTAGGCTTAGCGTTAAGGTTATGTCTTAGGGAGAAGGCATGTGGGATCTGCCAGCACAGATATTGGCTCACTGAAGGGCTGAGTTGAGGGCAGGGCTCCGGAGGCTTCTCAGGCCCTGGGTTTTTGGCCTGGAGGTGCAAAGATGGCGGGAATGGCCTCAGGGCAGCTTGGCCGGTTCCTAGGGCTCTGAGGGTGTTGGAGAGCACCAAATGGAATCTCCTGCTGGTTGAGAAGCTGAGTCATGCCATCAGTTTGATGCTCCCACCCATGGGTGGAATTGGGTGTCAGGGTTCTAGAACCTGAACACCCAACCTAGGCTTAGGGTTTGGTCCTGGGAGAATGGCAGGCCTGATGTGCCAGCACGGACTCAGGCTCTCTGGAGGGCTGGGCTGAGGGCATTGTTCTGGCGGCCTGTAAGGCTAAGGGAATTGTGGTGTGGGGGTGCTCAGAAGATGTGGTTGGC